>NW_005842909.1:141111-144720 GCF_000455745.1 Alligator sinensis | reverse complement strand
CACGGCGCAGCCCCGACAGGCAAGCCTGGAGTCTGCTGCCCAGGCTGGCAGTGGGGGCGGGTTACAAGTTGGTGCTGAGTGCAGCTGCTCGCAGCCTGCCTAGGGCTGCCTGTGCCTGTTCAGGACAGCCCTGCGCAAGCTGCGAGTGGCTGCACCAGGGAGCGCCGGCTACGGGACGGGGGAGGGGCTGGTTTTCCCCGGGCTCCTTCCCTGCCCGGGGTCCTCCCCTTCCCTTCCCCCCCCCACCCGAGTCTCCAGCGTGGTGCAGCCATATGGTCCCTGCTGGGCCTTCTGGCTGGGTTGGGGGTTGGGGCCGGGCGGGCCCTGCTGTTGCAGGAGCTTGTTGGGCTTCCCCTGGGTCCTGTCATTTTTGACAGGAACCAAAGAGATCAATATTAATTTTCTAAATTTTTTAGGGGCGCTGTGGGCCAGATAGAATGGCCTCGCAGGACAGATTTGGCCCACAGGCCATATTTTGCCTACCCCTGTTCAAGGACCACCCCAAATAGAGGAAGAGTCTGCTGCAAGGATCTCAGTACTTCAAAACCTTACGATGACAAATGGGAGACAGAAAAGTAGGAGTGGGAGAAACAGCATGTTGTGGACCGAATAAAGAATCTGGAGCCACACACCCCACACAGAAACTTGCCCGAGTTGCAGGAGAGTCTGTTGATTCCAGATTAGCCTTGTCAGCCATCTTCAGACCCACAGATAAGATAATTATGGAAGACCATCATCCTCAACTGTGAAGGATTGCCAAAGAACATACTAATAAACCTTTGTAGTGTAGGCAAGGCCCTGGTGTAGTGACAATTATACTGCCATAAGGCGTTTTACTGGTATAATGTATTTTGCTTTGTTAACTCAGAATAACTTATGTCAGTATAAGCTCTCATACTAAAGAAGCTAGGTCTACACTGTGGTGGGTTAAAGCAGCAAAAACTTATGTAAAGAAAGGAGCTTTCTTAACTCCAGAATACTAAACAAGTCATGGGAAGCTCCCCCTTTCAAAACTATTCAAAACCCATGAAAATAAATCTCAAATTTGGTTTTAATATAGTACTTTAGAAAAATATTTCTAAGTTTTACTTACCAAGATAGGGCTTACTTTATGACTTTGTTTAAACTGTGTTGTTTATGTACATGTAGATAACCAGAGTTTACCCATTAATTTACTCTGACTGGTAAAAGTTGTTTTACCATATGATTAGCATGATAACAGTACTATAAACTGTACTTATTTAAAGAAATAAATATTTGTACCAATTAAATTTAGTCTTCTTTGACAAAGATTGGATCATGCTTAATGCTTGTTGCACAACTTTTGTTAAAAGAATAGCCAACTAGGAGGGAAAAAGTGAATGGCAGCAATTATCTTGAGCACAGTTTGAGAATGAAATCATGACAGAGTTACAGAAGCCAATATTTCTTTATATTGGTACAGCCATCTCCTTCCAACCTACATGGAGTTCACTGAAAATGATTACTTAGAAGCAGTTTCTGATCCACAGTCTTGTTCTCATGTTACTGTATTTAGAATATAAATATTCCTGATAAAACATTTCTCATTTCCTGGGAAATTGGCCTCCAGGCACTTTGAGATTGATTCTTCTGGCATAAAATCTAGTACATGAAAGAATTTAAAAAAAATGCAAGTTTATGAATAACGTTCTGTTTTAAAAACAGATGTTTGTAATAGAAGGCATTTTAAAACACTAGAAATTAAAAAAAAAAAAAAAACCTCATTAAGAAAAGTTATTACTAAACTAAGTATACCAGAAATGATGTTTACCCTAAGAATCCTTTGCTGACAAAGGTGGAGTGTTTCTTAATACCAGTGAACAGCTGCATAGAGCATTATGTTTTTGAATGGTACATAAATATCAATAGCAATATATTTTCTGGAGACAGCAGTAAGTAGAAAGTCTTCAGTGGCCAAAATATAAAAATATCTTAATGTCCTTAGCTATAGCACTTTTTCAAATGTAGTATCTAAAATGGGTACCTAGGTTTCTTTTACTTACACACAGTCCTCAAAGTCCAGTTAATGCCTATATGGCTGCATTGTCATCTCATTTCCACTAATTTTGTAATGAATCTATAAAAAGTTTAACTGGACTATCAAAATAATTTAGTTAAGAATAATAGCTTTATGTCTCTCAAGAGTCAGTTGCTTAGTGAAGAAAACTTAGAAATAAATTCTATGTAGTGATCACACCTCTACTCGCATACTTTCTTGAACTTGCATAATCTACTTTTTCAATTATCATGATTAAGTACAGTATTAACAGTAAACAGTATTTATTTTGGGTAACTAGGAGACATGCATATGTTCTCTCGCATGTGCAAAAACTCCAAACATTTCTAAGGTTTTAGCAAAACACTACAACATAATCACAGAACAGATTTAGTAAAAGGAAACCAATACCAGGGAAAAAAAAAAACAACTCGCTTTGCAAGATCTTGCAAGGATAGGGGCCAACATTTTTCTTTTCAAAACCAAAAAAGGATTAAATCTAATTAGCGTGGTATGGGATAGAATCATGAAAGTGCAGTTTCTCAAATATTATGTAAATGGCATTTTTTATTTTAATGAAACCCTCTTTTTTAAAACTATCATCATATTTTCTCCAGAATTAATCTCTTCAAAAGATAATAAAAGAGATTATCTTGATTTAAGGGCTACAAACATTCTTCTTATTTCACTAAACCCACCAACTTGCATGCAAATAAGGAAAACCTCCAGTCATTACTTGGAAGGTAGCTGCTGTATTTGAGTATTTTAAATATGCTGTAGAGTCAAACAACTTTCATTGATCCTAGTGTTCACACATACACATTACCAAGCACTGCTGAAATCCTAAACTAATCCACTTTGATTTCTGAATACCTGAGAAGCACCATAAATAACAGTTTGAGTATCACTAATTCCCTCCACCTATCTTTTTTCTCCCCACTCAATTGCTGTCCAGCTTCTTTCATACCTGATTCATTTTCATTGTTTTTAATACCAAATTGCATGATAAATGCTGAAACTAAAAAGTTTTCTTGTCTTCTTTGCTAAGCCCCTATTCTTAACCCACAAAGACAAGCATCAGTCTTGCCTGGCTATAGCAGAATTAAACATGTATTAGCACAGTATATTAAGCCACTTTACTGTCATAAATGAGAATTTAAAAAAATCCTGAATCATTCTTACCATCAATACAGTCTTGGATGAATCCCCAGGATATCGTAGACTGAAGAAAATCAAAGATCCCAAAAAGCAGAAGAACGTAATGGTGGCAATATTCCGTATATCAAACAATGACTCTACAAGTGGAATTGTACCCATTGTCCAGTCACAGCACAGTTCTGAAGGATTAAGCAGCAACCAAGCATTTACAGGAAGGAGGTAGTTGAAAGTCAGCTGCCTTGCAGGAAATGGATTTACAGCAGCTGGATTATCAAACCTAAAAAGAGGAGAGTGACCATCCATTTAAAAAAAAAAAAAGGTTATGGCCTAGCATCTTTCAGAGCAGTTACTTTTACAGCAGAGCAGACAGCTTCAGGAAGAAGGCAACTTAGTAGCTTCTACAATTTCTCTCATCTTTGCTCCATTTATAAAAG
>NW_005842909.1:139060-141080 GCF_000455745.1 Alligator sinensis | reverse complement strand
GAAAGAAGTAGTAGCTGAAGTTGTTATATGCATGTAACTCCCTTCTGGTCACTAGCAGAGAGTATGATGTAAAGCAGGCCTCAAAATAAATGCTTTAAAATGTATTCAGGGGACATGGCTTGCTACATAATTAGCTTAGGTTTGTGGGAGAACAGAAATCCCACAAAATGTCCCTCCCCGCCCCCACCATGCTGCCTTCCTATAAACAAGGTGTGGTATGCAAGGAAATACTGTATTCCTACACTCTGACTGAAAAGTTAGTATAGGGATTAAAATTACCATGAAGGGGGTGGGGTAGGAAACATTTAGCAGAATAAAATTCTGTGCAAGATCAAGTATTACAGGCTATTATGTTTTTATGCAGCAACATTAACTTGCTGTGGTATAGTTTATGGTTACATACTTAATTATAAAATGTAGGCTATACCTAGGGTCCTACCAAATTCATGGAGGCCCCCCACTGCCTGCCCCATTACTGCATTGACCTCCCCCCGAACCTGGGAGGAAAAAATATAAGAAGATCCTCCAATGATTAGATTCTATACAAGGAAAAGTATCATACATTTGTAAAGATTCTGTGTGTAGAATCTAAATTACAGGGGGTTGTCTTATATTTGAGTTCATCTTGTATTCGGGTAAATATGATATGTTCTCTTAGAAAACTTGTCTTTTTTGTCTTATCCAAGCATAGAACAATTTCCATTTTTTCAGGTATTTCATATGTAGAAGCCAAATACCAATACGTGAAGATGATAAATGGGTTTGGGTAATAGACCTGAGAGACTTTAACTTTAAAAACTAAATTATTCATGTACAAGATCTACGGTGCAAATGCTTCAAAAAATTGCTCATTTCCTCACTGCCAAGCTGAACAGACTAATAACTAGAAATTACTTTTGGACACCTGAAAACTTGTCAAACAGCTCTCCCAACTATACAGGTAGCCCAATAAAAGACATCACAAAAAACTTCCCTAAATAGAAGTTTTATTCCATGACTTCACAAATGTCACAAAATATTATTTATGTTAGTTATCCTTTTATGTTCTTCTTTTTCCCTTATTGGAAACCGCCCTGAGTCTTTGTTGGGAAAGGCAGCATATAAAACTGCATAAATAAATAAATATACATACAGGTGTTTAACAGCAATTATTGCTATAACAAAGTACTTAATTGTCACAGATAATTATAATATTCTACAGGAGTTCCAAGCTAGTATTTTTTAAGCTAGTTTAAAGTGCAGCTTAGTGAAGTCATTAGTTACAAACTCTGGTACATCAAGCTAAAACAGATTTTTCTTGCATTTTTACCTGGTAAATACTGGAAGTTGAGACTGAATGACCTGGACTCTGACTACAACAAGAAGCAGAGTACTGAACATCAGAACAATAAGTTTTAGCAGTGTTTGAAGCATTGAATAAGGAATACTGCCTTTCCCTCGGAGAACCTGTACAGCAGCATCCAACAGCATTGGAAAGGTATACTGGAAAAAAGAACATGTTTTATGTTATTAGACAATGCTCTAGTTTATTAATTCACTATACTTTACCAAGACCCGCTATTAAAGCTGATCTAGTGTTTTCAATAAGCTTCTGAAGCTTTCATACTTTGAACAGAAGTATTTATTTTTTATTCTATGAAAAAGCTTTCCTCACACTCTTAATGTCTGGGGAAAGGTTACGGTTTTAATGAACCCGGAAGAACAAAAATATTTCAGCGGTTCTTAAACAAAAGGGAAACGTATACTTTTTTTTGGTTCTAAGGAAAACTGCTGAGACCTGTTTTGTATGGCTTGAAATTTCTATTCCTCTCAGAGTAATTTAGCGAAGTATGAAAAGTTCATTTGAAGAAAAAAAAAATGTATGGGACAGGCTATTTTATGAAAGCAGTTACTTTCAGATAATTTGATTTAAGTGCATGCCTTAAAGAAAGAAGCCTTGTAGTTCTGAAACATTATTTTTCTAACTGTCAAACTCAACCCCCCCCCCCCCCCCCCACAACCAACCCAAAAAAAACCCACA
>NW_005842909.1:128741-139015 GCF_000455745.1 Alligator sinensis | reverse complement strand
CCCCCCCCCCCCCCCCACAACAACAACAAAAAAACCACCCAAGAAACATCAACCTTAATTCTGCCTCTCATACATTTGTGTTAAGGTACTGTCAAATAACACAAACACACTATATAATCAAATACAATTTTTATGGCATCAATTTTTCTATTTTAACACTCAGGCTATTTTCACTGCAACTATGATCTCTTCTCTCCATGTAATACATTTTCACCAGGGTTACTAGTACTCATTTGTTTTCAATCAACAGCCAGATTTCTTTAGGTGTAATTCAAAGGCTTAGTCAATTAACTATACAGCTCAACATATAATTACATTTTCACTAAATGGAACTGCATACATACAGTTCAATGCAAGTACAGTTTGCTATACACTTTTTCATATAAACAACTAATGGATTTGGACAAATCTGTTTGCATAACAAATTAACGTGAACAGAAGATTTGCATGTATATTCAGTACTTCTGTGACAAATTTAGCATATCCCCTTTGAAAAACGCAAGCAAAAAAGTAGTTTTACAATGTAGATTTTTAGAGTCATCTTTTAATATACTATTTGTATTTTATTACTTATGCCATTGCTGGTTTGGTATATTACTTTTTACTAGGGGTGAATAGATAAAAATTGTTTTTTGGCCGATACCAATCACTGATTATTAACCAGCCATATCAGCTGATACCGATCCAATAGGTGATATGCAGCCCAGCAGCTTGGAGAGCAGTGTCCAGGAGGTAAGTCGGGGAGGGGGGAGGGGAAGGGGAGTGGACTGGAGTGGAGGGAAGGGGCCTGGGTGGGCAGATCAAGTCCCAAGGTGAGGGAGGGAGTGCGGCAGGTGCAGGGCAGGGACAGAACCATGGGCGGCTTGTCCAGGAGGCACAGGGAGGGTGGGAAGGGGGGCAGCTCTGCCACTGTGCACACACCTGGGGGAGGCATGCAGGACATGTGCCCCCCCAGATTTGTGCATGGGGTGAGGCCAGTCTGCCCACTGTGGGCTTGGGGCAGCACTGGGACGGCACTATGATGAATTTTGGGGTGGCTGTAGCCTACTCCATAGCCCCCCTTCCCAGTGCTGTCACTAGCCCACCCCTAGTGCGGCCCTGTCCCAGCCCTCCCAGGAGGAAGAAGTTTCCACAGTCCCCAACCAAGAGCCTGCAGCAGGCAGCGTGCGCTCGCCCTGTGCACAAATCCAGGGGGCACATGCCCCTCATGGGTGTGCGCAGCAGTAGGGAGCTGTGCCCCCATCCTGGCCCTCCAGACGAGCTGCCTGCAGTTCCGTCCCACACCTCGCCCTGGCTGGGCAGCGCCTGTCCCTGCTCCCGAAGTCCCTCCCTCACCCTTGCCCTGACCTGTCCATGCACATGCCTCTTCCCTCCCCCATGCCCCTTTCCCTCTACAGACTTGACCAGCAGGAGACTGCATTCCTGGCTGTGTGCATGGTATGACTGCGCACATGCAGACTGCATTTATCAGTGACTTTAATCAGTTAAAAAAAGCCAGTTGCTAATAGTGTCAATATTCCTTTTATTGGTGCCAATCCGATATAGACCAATATATCAGTTCACCACTACTTTTTACAAGTTTGAATTTGTAACCTAAACAGATTTTCTTAACATGTATAATTAAAACATGATTAAATGAAGCACGCTAATAAAAGTATGTTAACTATCAGTTTCAGTTGTGGAGAAAAATCTATTTCCCTGGATGAGATTTAATTTTAAAGTTACAGACTAATGAAGTGTTAACTATCAAAGTTTAATATGAAACCTAACATTTTAAAATGAATTTCTAATTAAATTTCCTGCACTTGGGACAGAACAATCCTATGCACTGCTACAGACTTGCTGCTAAGCAGCAGCTCTACAGAAAGGGACCTGGGGGTTACAGTGGACAATAAGACAGATATGAGTCAACAGTGTGCCCTTGTTGTCAAAATGTCTAACAGCATACTGGGCTGCAATTACAGGAGCACTGCCAACAGAACAAAGGAAGTGATTATCCCACTCTGTTCTGCACTGGTGAGGCTACATCTGGAGTACTGTGACCACTACAGAAAGAGTGGGGACAAGTTGGAGAGAGGTTAGCAGGAGGCAGAGTGTGGACAAGTTGGAGAGAGTTCAGCAGAGGGCAATGAAAATGGTGAGAGGGCTGGGGCACGTGATTTCTGAGGAGAGGATGAGGGAACTGGGCTTATTTGGTATACAGAAGAGAACACTGAGGGGGGAATTTGATAGCAGCCTTTAACTATCTGAAGATTGATTTCAAAGAGGATGCAGCTAGACTGTTATCAGCGGTAGCAAACGACAGAACAAGGAGCAGTGGTCTCAAGTTGCAGCAAGGGAAGTTTAAGTTAGTTATTAGGAGAATAGTAAATCACAGGAACAGAGACTCCACAACCCAGAGAGGTTGTGGAGTCTGCATCCTTGGAGATTTTTAAGGCCCAACTAAACAAAACCCTGGCTGGAATGATCTAGTTAGGGATGGTCCTGCTTTGAGCAGAGGGCTAGACTAGATGACCTCCTGAGGTCCCTTCCAGCCCTAATTTTCTATGATTCTATGAATTACCAGCTGACTTAAGAGGAATAGTAGGAATTGTGAATTTCATAAAAATCTAAATGCCAATTGATTTAAATAATTTTTAGAGCATGTGACTTTTCACTAAATAGAGACAGACGAGTATGGAGAGCACATTTTCTATTTTTTTTTTTGCCTTAAAAGCCTTCAATACTTTAATGTCAATTCCTATATACCTCTGGCCTTTGGAAACTTTAATCTGTAGTCAGCTTAACGAGCTAGTTGACAGAAAAAAAACCAACAACTTTTACAATGGAATTTTTTATAAATGTTTCTTACCCCCTGTGCTATAAATACTTCATAAACACAGCATATTCCTACCACTGTTATTCCTTGCTCTTTACACAGTGTTGCAACAGCAACTAGAAACACTGTTACTGCAATTGGAGTCCACACTGCAAGGTAAAAAAGATATTATAAAAACAAAATTAGATATCACAGCCATTTAATGAGTTAAATTCTTCACAGTTAAATAGTGGCAATTATCACTACTCAGAACTTGTCATGAAAGGGAGAATCTTTGCCTTACCCCACAAAGTATTTTACAACCGTATCAGTCATTTGTTTCCTAACCTGAAAAAGGACTAAAGGACTAAAGAAAAAAAAGATATAAGGCTGGTGTACATTTGTGCAAGTGTATGTACAACATAGAATATTCTTCTTATTTTCTTAACTTTTGAAAAGTCCCATTTCCCATCTATAGCTATTTAAAATATTTTGAAACAAATTATCTTCCTAATGTTTCAGCAGACATATTTAGAACTCTAGTCTGTGACAGAACAGGTTCTAGAGAGCTACTCATCATATGCACTGCAATAGATACTCAAAAAAAAAAAAAAAGTAATAGTCACCCAACCTTACAGAAAAGTTGTATTAACACAGTGGTGCTCAACCTTTCCCCCCCAGCAGGATGTATGGGAAGTACCCTTCCATCTGCAAGCTGGATCCCACCTGTGGTCCTAATCCAGCTCTGGCATGGTGGTCATCATCTGACCACACAGAAGGGTTCAAGGGGCAGCTCAATTGCAACCTGGACCTGGAGGAGAAAGGGGGCATGGCTTGGCCCAACAAAGAAAAAGGGAGCATAGCTTAGCCAGTGGGGGTGGGGGGCATGGCCTGGTTCCATGGGGGAAAGGGTTTGGCCCTATGGAGTGGGGAGGAGGGGTGTAACCCAGCTCTGAAGAGGGGGGAAGGGGGCATGGCCCAGCCCCAGTCTGGCCCTGAGGGAGGAGGGGCCATGACCTGCCCCCAACTTGGACCACCATGGGAGAAGGGGTTGTGGCCTGGCATTGATCTGAATGTGGGGGAGGGAGCATGGCCTGGCTGTGACTGGCAGTGCGGGGTTTGGGCTTTGGAAATTTGGCAGTGGGGGGGGTGGAGGGGGAGAGTGACCACATTAATGGTCACCACTCCCCCATCGCCACATTTTCTACCCCACATGGAGCCGCGTGTGCCATAAACAATGGCTCCATGGGCTGCATTTTGTCTTGCAGGCTGAAGGTTTCATAGTTGGTAGGGTCAGAAGGGACCTAAGCAGATCATCTAGTCTGACCCCCTACCATGGGCAGAAAGGGTGCTGGGGTCAAATGATCCCAGCTAGGTGGCTGTCTAGCCTCTTTTTGAAGACCCCCAGGGTAGGGGCAAGTACTACTTCCCTTGGAAGTTGGTTCCAGCTCCTACCCGCCCTGACAGTGAAGTAGTGCCTCCTGAGCACCCTTGTTGTATAATATATTTAAATGACTGAAAACCATTCAAAAGTCCTCAGGCAAAAGGCATTCTGAAGCAAAAAAAAATTACTGTAGTTGCTCACATATAACAAAACACACCCAAATGAAGCATGCACTCTGTTTTTGGAAGGCAGAATGTAGGGGGAAAAAAATTCCTGGAGTCATGGTCAACTTGCGACATTGAGCAAGTACTCCTGAGAAGCAGAGTATCCAGGAAGCATGGCATCTTGGATAAGGCAGCCATCACCAGGAAGTTCCTTCTGTTTCCTGACTGTCTCCTGGAATGCTTCACTTTCTGGACACATTTTTCCAAGAAGACTTGCTTTATGACGCACAAAGTTAGGATCCAGACCCTTGCGTAGACAGTAGCAAGATTTAGTTTTTTACTGAAAGTAGTTCATTACATAAATTCCTGTAAATAAAATGTTGTTTCCACATCACAAGTCTCATCAAGATAGCAGCATACTTGCCATTTCAGGCACAGGCAACCATGCTCAGCCAACACCTAGAGATGCAAGAGAGTTAGAACTCTGCCCCTTCAGCTTGCCGAAACAGATACAAGTGGCAGCCACCTTGGCAGCAGCATGGCATGCACAGTGTCTCCAGACTCGTTTCTCTTTCACTGAAGAAAACAATTTCCTATCTGAATGCACCCCAATTTGGGGGGAAAAAGGTGCGTGATGTATGTGAGAAAATATGGCATTTACAAAACCACCAAGTTACCATGGGCACCTAACACACACGTCAGATGTTTGTGCCAGTGTATGCTAATAGCATGTGTCAGAGCAAACTCAATTAACTAAGTCTGCTGGAGTGTGCTAATTAGCATGCTCCAGCAGCCTCCGCATCCGGTGTATTCAGTGTCCCTGCACTTCAAAATGGTGACAGAGACGCTCTAACGGGCTTTAGTTAAAGCACCCATGACACCATTTTGAAGTGTGGGACTCTGAATACACATGATGCTGCTGCACTTTAATTAGAACGGCTCTCTGAGCTGCTCTAATTACAGCACCTCCCTCCCTCCCCCCCGCAGTACATATAAAGATTCCCCATGAACCTAAATATAGGACACCTTATTTTTAAGGGTCAGCTGAAAAAGTAAGGTATTACATAGAAGCTAGCTTCTATCAGTACTAGTAAAACCAATAAAGAAAAAATTAGGCATTTACCTATGGTATTGTCTGAACCTTTAGATTTAGTGTAGGACAAAAAAGCAGCCAGAAAAAATATAGATGATAAAAGCTCTGCTCTCCCCACCACTCCAGTTACCTGAAGGGAAAGGAAAAATAATGGTTACTTACCCTATAGTAACTGTGGGTTTTCAAAATACTGCATATCCCATTTCAGGTGTGTACACACCTCATTCTTGCCAGATCAGATTCTTTTGGCTAACAGTGTCTGCAGGGGCCTGTGCATGTTCCCCGTGCCACCTCCTGCTCCTATGAAAGAATGTAATGGCCACTACCCTCACTCATCACTTGCAACTCGAAGCATATAACTGAAGACACGGGGAATGAGGAATTAGGTAGGCTACAGAATCTGCAGACTACAACATCAGGAAAGGCAAGTTACTGTAAGGTAAATGTTCTTTCTTCACATTTGTGTCAGCATGGACCCTATTGCTTAACATCTTTTCTATCTACCATATCAAGAGCCTAGTATTTAACATGCAGTCAGTAGGATGTTCCACACAGCTGCTTTACAAATTCTAGAAAATGACATGAATCTGAAGTAGCCTCACAATGTAATTTACCCTCTAGTGAAGCAGATTTTGAGGTTCAGTGGAAGAGTCCCAGTCAACTGGCTTCAGATGCAATACCATATCTGAATCACCTGAAGGCTTATGGGATGAGACGGTCTTCCTTCAATGAACTTGACAAGGACACAGAGGCAGAAGAGAGCCTGAAGAGCTTAGTTCTGCATAAATAGCAACAGAAAGCTCCAGAAACAGAGCATCCCTCTTCTTTCCTCTTAAAGAAGCACGTGATGTTGATAAAAGAGGAAAGGTAGTGTTGGACTAGTTCTGACAGAATTCTGACACTACTTTGGAAATGCAACCAGGATGCAGCTCTTCATCATCTTTGTCCCTGTGCTGCAGTAAAGGGTCCAGGAATAAGGATTTGGATTGCACTGACTTTTCTTGCTAACATAATGCTAACTATGAAGACTGGAGCACAGGCTGGGGTGAGTAGACACAGCACAGTGCAGCCCAGGAGCAGAGGTGAGCGGGGACAGGTGGAACACGGTGCAGCCTAGTGGCTGTAGGCAGCTGGCACCAGCTGCTCCCGGGGCCGCTGCAGCCAGGGATGGGGTGAGTGCCGCTCTGTTCCCTCTGCTTTGCTGCCTTGTGCAGCCCTGGGGGTGGTGCCCCTTCCCTAGTCCCAGCCTCACTCCCTCCCTCACTGCCATGGGAACCTATCCCTATTTGTTAGATTGTAAAATGGATTCACTTTACGAGAATTTGATTTATGCACCGTTCTCTGGGAACGCATGTACAGCATAAATTGAGGGAAAACTACCTGATTAACTTTGCCCAATTAACACTGGGTAGGGCTGTACCAAATGCAAATCAACTATGATTCCTATGAACAGCATGGTTATGTGGGGGGGTGGGGTGGGTTATGCATTCTGCAGTGTCAGAGTGACCGAAGTTTGTCAAAGTATTAAATATTCCCTACAAAATCATGCATCACAGCCTATCCTGCCTTTACCTGAACGTTCAAAGGGACCCTGCAAGAAACATAAAGTTAAACATTTTAGGCCAATACTGAGACAGACAGACTTCAAAGAAGCCAAATTCTAATTTCACTTGTAGTTAAGAGTTTTTAAGAAACAAAGGGTTTATTTTTTAGGAATGATTCAAAAAATTTTGTGCAGTCTACCTCGAAAATCTTTCCATTTTGTGGAACAAACATTTCTCATAAATGTATCTGCTCTAGGGGGACTATCTCTTGTACCTGTTGAGAATAAGTTGTCTGCATAGCTCATCATTGGAATACTGAGTAGGACTGTCATATTTCAGGTGCTCTAGCCACAAGGCGCGCTCATGCAGAACCTGGGATGGGACACTGATGACTGGGCTCATATTGCACACTGTCTCTTGCCATTACTGTAAGTGTCAAAGGTTAAGCTTGGTAAGCAGTGTCAAATTGAAAATGTGTTCAGTAGATTTAGCCCTGTATGATTGCTACAGCCAGTTTTGTCCTCATATCTTGTATGAATGACTGAAGGAACTTGAATCTGCCCTCTACTGGGTAGGGCTGTTGAATACAAATCAACTATGACTTCTATGAATGGTATGATTGTGGGTAGTTTTTTTTAAATGCATTCTGCTGTTTGTGTCACAGTCACTGAAGTTTGCCAAAGTATTCCCAGCAAGACTAAGAGTTCCTAATTAACAGGGAAAGGTTCCAGTGCTCTCTGCAGTAAACAGGGAAAAGTCTGATAGCATATCTCCAAAGCACCTATGATCCAAATCAGGAACTCTTCAAATTGTGTACAGTCAGGATTGGTACCAAGGTGGTGATTTTGTCTGAAGATGTGTAAGAGATCATTAGAAGAGAAACTGGTATGCCTGTGCCTCCAGTTTCCTGTCACTCTTGCATTCAAATTTGATCAGGGTTGCTGTCTGCAAAGACCTTATTTCCTTTCTGGATAAAGATGAATAGCTCATTAGAGCATAAAAACAAATTTCCCAGTAACCTGATGGGATGGAATGGCAGAATCCTATAACCACAGGGGTGTTCACTTAGCTACTGGCTGTGCTAGCAGCAGATCTGATGAAATGGCTAATCCTTACACAGTCCCCCTGCAACTGCACTCAAGGACCACATGGAAACAATTCTGAGAGAGACCAACAGATACAATTATCGGAAGCACTAAAGCCTGTGTCAAGTACCAGAAACAGCTGCTTTCCAGTTTCTCTCTGTAAAGCCTCCTCTACATGTTACATGCATTATGCAATTTACTGGTTAATTGCACAATTAATTTAGACTGGCTACAAGTGCAAAGTAACCAACATGTCATAAAAAGGTCCATCCAGCTATAAAGTTAGAGCTGGAAAATATTTAATAACTGTTTGCTATCCAATTTAATTTGCATGTGTAGCAAGGTAGCTATGGCTGGGATCCCCCCATCAACTGGTGGGATTCTTGGCTGCAGCAATGCCCTACAGTTGCCCCAAATGAGAATTCCACAGCTGACAGGACTCTCAGCCATGGCACTGCATAGGGCACTGTTGTGGCCAAGTGCCCGCAGCTGTGGGACTTGCAGCTGTAGCACTACATGGGAAGCTGATGGGGCTTGCAGCTGTGGCAACGCACAGGGCATCACCATGGCTGAGAGTCCTGTGAGCTACAGGACATAAAGCCGCAAGAGTTTGCTACTTGCTGGTGCAGGGGGACCCTGGGATGGGAATCCTGGGCTCCCCCTATATTGGAACTAAGGCAGGTTCCTGTTAAACTGGATTGGGCTCCATATAGCTTCCAGCATGTCTGGATCAGACACACACAGCAATAGCCATAGCTCATTTGCCCAGATCGGCCCCACACTGTCTCCACTCAGCCTTGTGTGCCTGGTCTTACATGCAACACTATGCTATCCAGCCTATGAGGCTCACCACAGAAATCTGGCAGCAGGGAAGCTGCAACTAATGCTACTACTACTTCTCACCCACCAAATTTTAAGAGTGGTAGAGAGCCCTGTGAGCTGGATCACATGGCTCCATAGGGTAGAGTTTGAGCATCTGTGCCTTAGTCAAATAGCATAGCAAGTCCAGTGCCAATGTCCATGAATGACTGGTGACTCCCGAGACCGGGGGGGAAGGAACGTGCCCCACCATGCCTCCCCTACACGTTGCCTATGCCAACGTCAGTGCCAGCTTTGGTGTGGGCTCTTGCTCTATGTAGCCGAGTCTTGAATCCAGCACTACTAACACACTAACTGTTAAGAGAGGTGGCATTTCATTTTGACATCTCTAGATTTCACATCTGGGCAGAGAATGAAAGAGACTCAGCACCTGTTTGGAATGCAGGTTCTCAGATGATCCTCAAGGATAATATTAGCCCAACTCAACATGGTCAAGGTTTGAAGCCTAAAGATTTTAATTCTGCAATTTGAGGATCCTATACAGAAAAGTAGGAGAATTAAGGGGTTGAGTTGAACAAATTCAGTCCAGATGAAGTTTAATCAGTCCAAGGTGTAAAAACTAAAACACAGACTATTTTGAAGGCTTTCAGATATTTGAGAAGTCTGTAAAAGGGTTAAGGGATTCTACAGTGCAGCGAGTCAAAACACAACGACATACCATGTTACTGCCCTGAATAGTAAGAAGAAATTAAGGAAGGTCACAGCTGCTAGGCCCTTTATTTCCTTGTATGGAGCAGATAGACACTATTAGCTAAAAGAAATTCACACTGGAGTGTACAGGGCACATGTACACCTATAGTAGGTACTTCACTGGCAAAATTCAAAAGGAGAAGAGAGAGAATATATGCAACTTCACAACACAATTGGGTCTTAAATTGCCCAAAGATGGGAGAAAAATTATAAAACCAAGCATGGATAAATACAGGGACCGATTCTTTCTCAGGTGCAACTGCTGTTAAGTTCAGTTAGAATTGCACAAATATATCTGAGATCAGATGGGGTCTTAAATACTTTCACCAATTTTCAGCTAACATATATGGTCTTTGAGTGCCCTCATGTGGCCAATGTCTGGAATTACCCAGGTATCTAACAATTATTTCAGTATCTACTACTAATTGATAAACCTTGCAGAAGGCATACATACATACACATATACACACACACACACACACACACACACTATACATATACACATATACACACACACTATACATATATACACCTATATACACACACACACTATACACATATACACCTATATACACATACACACACACACACACTATACACATATACACCTATATACACACACACACACACACTATACA
>NW_005842909.1:118909-123909 GCF_000455745.1 Alligator sinensis | reverse complement strand
CCCTCACAGCAACATAAACAGTACAAGTACAAATCAACATGCGTTTTAGGCTATGCTGACACACACACAAAATTAAGTACAAAAAAAAAAAGTTAAAAATTAAGCCAAGAGTAAGTTTTAAGAATGAATAAATATAAACTCTTTCAGGTTCACCTACCGCTTCAGTGTGTATTGGGTGCACTGCAAACAGCAGAGATGCTATCACACTGCTCCTGTTGTCCAGGAAAAGCTTACAGACCTTGAGGAAGACTACGCAAACCACAGCATGAAAAACCAGATTTAGGAGATGGTAGGAAACTGCATTTAACTCACTGAACAGGTAGTTTAAACGAAACGTGAGGACAGTGAGAGGACGATATGATTTATGACTTCTTTCCTAAAGGGAAATAAAATTATCAAACAACCTTTACAGAGTCTTTCACTTCTTCCCCCCGCATTAAACATCAGCAACCTAAACACAGTAGTACTATGCAAACATTTACAGCAGTAAATAAAGAAATTCTAGGATGAGAGAGTGGGATTAATTTTGATCATTCTCCCAAGCAACATGATCCACTGTTTTAGCCAATAAAGCAGGCCTACAGGTTGGGACTGGGCCACAGAGCCACTGGATATGATTCACAGTACCAATGGGCTTCAGTGGCATTTGCACCACAGTTGGGAGGTGGGGAGGAGCAGCAGTGGCAGCCAGGACCTAGGATTTCATTTGTCTATTCTGACATGCATACGTATAAATGCCCCATGAGACAAATACAAACTTTTAAGTGTACTAAAAACTATTCTACAGAGCTGGCCTTAGGGAGAACAGCACCCTGGACAAACTTGTATTTTGGCAATTCCAACCCCCTTGCTGCTGCGGCTGCCATGCCACACAAGGTCTCTGCTTGAATGGCCCAGGAGCTGCACAGTCTGCCTGTAGCAGGGGCTGCCGGCTGCAGCCCTGTTGAGCCAAAGTGGAGAGAGCAGAAGCCTGCAAGGAGTGGAGGATGTGTGCTGGCATGGGAGTTTCAGTGCCCTGCAGCCACTATGGGGCTCTTCCAGGGCCTGACATGCAACTGGCTACTAGAGGTACACTGATACATCGGTCCAATATCAGATTGGCAACGACATAAAGAAAATATTTTGCATCAGAAATCGGGCCAATGCGGCCAATAATTTGTCCAATAAATGCCCGTGTCTGTGTGCAGCTGCAGCGCAGGACATATGCAACGAGGACCAGAGCTGGTAGTGTAGGTTGGTAAGTCTGGTGTGGTGGAAGGGGAAAGGGAGGAGGGAAGGGAATGATGGAGGAAGATCAAGAGCCCTGTGGTGAGGAAGGGTATGGGGCTGGGGCGGGGGCCAACCAGCTGGGGCGAGAGCAGGACTAAGGCGGTGGGGGGGGGGGGCGGGGCCCCCTGCCACTAAGCGCGGCTCGTCCAGTGCTCATCTGGTGGCTCTCACCACTGTTCCCGCTGCTTGTCCGGGAGGGCAAGGGAGGGGGGGTGCCTCCAGGATCTGTGTGGAGTGGGGAGGGCTGGGGCCAGGCTCTTCCCAGCCAGGTAGATCTGGGGGTACATGGCCCCCTCCACCCTCCCAGATGAGCAGCGAGAGCCACCAGACAAGCTGCGCAGTGGCAGGGGGCCCCCCCCCCCCCGCCTACACCTCTGTCCCACGCCTGCCCTGGCCCCAGCCCACAGCCACAGCCTTCCTCTGTGCAGATACGGGGGGCACATGCCCCCCCCCTCCGATGAGCCACCTGCAGCTCTGTCCCACTCCTCCCCCCACCCTGTGTTGGTCAGTGCCTGCTCCAGCCACATTCCCTCCCTCACCACAGGGGCTCTGATCTGCCCCAACACCCCTTCCACCACACCAGACGTACCAGCTGGATGCAGCTCTTCAAGCTGAAGAACTGCATATCAGAAATCAGATCGGTATCGGGTGATTAGCCTCCTTAAAAATCGGCTATTAGTATTGGCCCCCAAAATCTCTATCGGTGCAGCCCTTCTGGTTACATATAGCCAAGACCTGGCTGGGACACTACCCTGCTCCACTGTGGGTCACTGGCCCGAGCCCACAACTTCCCAAATGTGCCACTCCATCCTGTCCCACCTAGGGGGGGAGCATGTTCTGCTGCCACCCCTATGTGCAGAATCCCAGGCAGTCCACCCTGCCCCGGTGAGGCCCTTTTCTCTCCTACATCAGCATCACGCAGGGGCCTGAGCAATGCCCCAGACCACTCTGCTACTAGCTGCTCCCAGTGCTTGCGCATATGGCACCCCATGACCATGATGACCTAGGAGATCACCCACCCCTAAGGCCGGCTCTGCTACTCTACCCGCACAGCAGCTAACAGGATTTCATTGTTGATTTCAGTAGGGACTTCCATGTTGAATTAGTGGTTTCCAACTTGTTCAACATTGGCAGCTACATGTATTAGGGGTGCACCGATAAATTTTTTCTTGGCCAATACATAGAAATGCGGCTCTGCAGCTTGGAGAACAGCAGCCTCCTGCTGGTAAGTTTGCAGGGGCAGGGGGAAGGGGCGAGGCATGGGGGGGCAAATCAAGGCCCCCACAGCGAGCAAGGGAGTGGGGAAGGAACAGGGGCTGCCTAGCCAGGATAGTGAATGCGACCCTGAGGCGGGGCACAAGGCAGAGGTACGGGAAGTTCATCCAGTGTGGGTGGGGAACAGGACAGGGGTATGGCTCCGCGCTGCTGTGCACACCCCTGGGAGAAGCATGGGGGGCATGTGCTTCCCCCCCCGCCCAGATTTGTGCATGCTGCCCGCCCCAACAAAAAAAGCCAATTGCCAATACTGTTAATTTTCCTATTATCAATGCCGATCCAATATATCGATGCACATTTAACATATACAGCCTTCCAAATGTCGTGTTGGCTGCACTTTTCAACACAATTTTATAAAAAATTGCAGACCTACTTAAACAAAATGAATGCCAAGAGATCTTTCCAAACATGTGATGATCACAGACCCATGTCATGGTTTAATGTTACATTGAGAACCTTTGAGTAAGAGATTAAGTGACTTGCTGAAGGGACAGCTTACGTTAGAGCTAGGAACTAAATCCACATGCACCGAGTCCCAGGCTAGTACACAACTAGAAGATTACCTTATCTCCTGGCTTCTATACAAGGAAGAAAGAAACCGTAACATTATGCTTTACCTCTGCCTCTTCCCTATTCCACTTTATTTTTAATTCTTAGGAGTAATGAGTTTTTCCTAATTCCAATATAAGAAATAAGACTAGATAGATAAAATTATGCTATGTGATAAAAACTGGTTTCAATAAATTCTGCTGAATAAGAGAGGGAGAATATAAAGTACATAAGTCACGAACAGATGGTATTAGAATTCGGTATAATGTAATACATGAATCAAAAACTACTATGCAAAAATGAAGTTACAACACAGAAATTAAGAAAACATTAAATTATATAAATATGCAAACATTTTAATATTTCATATCTAATTTACCTCAGACATAGGAGTCCCCCAGAAGTCATTCTGAAACAGGTTTTTTAAAGGCGTTGAAGGATGCAAATCTTTGTTGTCCAGAATTGCTGATACATCATCAAAAACAAAGCCACAAAATAGACTGTTCCAGTAACAAGCTGCCACCACACCTATTATTAGTGCTACCTCCTTCAGGCTAATATCAGCCATCTTCTCCAAAAGATTTCATGGACTAAAAAATTAGAAAATATGGACAGTACCAAATAAACAGAATTTGACGATTCATATTTTAGTTAATTTTTGGTTGAATTGTTGAGCTTAGCTTTAGAACAACACAATACAACCACGTTCATTAAAAAAACCTCAAGTTATATTGAAGTCTGGTCACAGTAATAATTTAAAACTGAGGATATGAAAGTACGTTTTCACATTTTCATTAAAAAAGTTGCTTACAATCAAATAAAACTGTTCTGCTGAAATTTCATTTCCATATTTCACTTAATAAAAACCTCAAAATGTACCTCCCTCAATACTCTAATTTGTGCCAGAGAGTGCTTGACTACAAGTCTATCCTGTGAATGGCATAAGGCAATTATAAAACTGAAGTGATCTTGAATCCAATCACTAAAAAAGAAACACTACATAGCTGGCACACAGTGAACTAACTGATAATGTTTTGTAGTTTTAAAACTGTTCTTTAATATCATTTTGTTTGTGGAAGGCAACAATTGAAAAAAAAAAAACCTACCTTATGAACTTAACATTTTCAGGATACAGAGTAAATATTCTTAATAAAACTGAAGTGCTTCTAAATGTGAAGAAAGCAATGAAAAGTTAAAACTTACCACTAAGGCTTACACTTTGTTCATTTGCATCCTCTGTAAAAACTCATGAAAGGTCATTCTTCTTACCCTGCTACTTGCTTTGGTATCATTGACAATCACAACTTTTCTACTAAAAAACAAACAAACAAAAAAAACCCAGAATGCACTTTTCACTTACATTCCTAAATCTTCCATATAGTTTTCTGATAAATTTGTTAATTCCCATAAAGAGTTTTGGAAATGTGCAACATTCATAAATTTGAGATTTTTACATATGATACGTACGATGACAAATTTTTACTACTTAAAGGCATAACGTTATACAACCTTTCTGTAAACTCATATTGTTAAGTGTAATAAAGGGAGTAACAGATTAAAAGAATTTCAAGATGGTATTACTTTCAGACTGCAGGCTGGCAGGACACAACTGTTATGCCAATTGCTGAGAACTAACATACCTAAAGACTATAAACAGTTAAAAAGGTTCTGGGGAAAAGGGAGTGACCAAAAGGATTAAGTAGTTTTAAGAGGATTCTCTCCCTGAAGCTATATTATGGGAACAGCTTCTGTTAGCTAGACCCTGGAGGTATTTGGGGTCTAGAAGAAGCTTATATGAATCAGGATGCCCATGTGGAAGATAACTAGACACTTGATAAGCTCACATATTCTGTTTCCTCACAAATGCTTTTAGTCATTAGTATTTGCTTTAAGGAGGCTGTTTGTCA
>NW_005842909.1:112044-118878 GCF_000455745.1 Alligator sinensis | reverse complement strand
AGAACTGCAGATACTCAAGACAGACCTGCAGATGCTTTCCCATACCACTACAGGGAAAAGCAGAGGCCTATGGACGGGTCTTAGCACTCACTCACATCTGACCTGAGGAGAGTCATTCCAGCTGACAGCTGGAAAAGGTTGCCTACTGCTGTGCTAAGGTAATTGTGTGTTCTGTTTAATGACCTTGGCTGTAGTCCACTGTGAAGTGTGAGAACCATTTGATTCCACTTCAAGGTGGAAATGATGGCTTGAGGTACAAAACCTGAGTGGGCAGTATGTACTCAAGGAGATCAGAAGAGGCCAGAGATGCAGTCTGCCTGGTTACCATAACAAGGATCAGTCAAAAGCTGACGTTACTGAAGTGAAGGTGTTAGAAGTTATGAATATCGCTTACCAAATGATCCTGAAGTTTCTTCAGTAATCAAGATACAGGGTAGTGGAACAGCTCAACCATCACAGCGTTGCTTTCCTCAGATTTACCAGCACCTTCACAATAAAAAAAAGAAATATCAATGAATTTTTAAAAATGAAATGTCAACTATAATAGAGTATTGCTTAAAAATGTGTTAAGAAGGACGTAGGAGGGCTCCTGGACAATATGGATCCTCTACTTTTGTACACTTTTCTAGAGCAGATAACTCAGATGCTACCTAACCAGAAAACATATACTTAGTCTCACCTAACACTTTGAGAGTTGGAAACTAACTCTCAAGCTCCCAACTTCCAAAAAAAGGTAAAGAAGCTGCTTCCAAGACAGCACAACACTGCCTCTGTCTTTCATGCCTACTCAATTCCTGTATCAAGGAGACCCTGAGGAAGATCACACCACCATAACTACCCTTAAGCATATATTTTTAATTGTGATTCTTACTAAATCAGCTCCTGGAAAATACATTAATCAACAATGCTCTCCCAAACACAGTGATTGTCATTAGGGATGTACTTATGTGAAGTGATCACATGGAGGTATAAATCAGTGCAAAAGTCATATGCTGTGATATCCTGATACCTAAAGTCATCCCAATGGAAGCAATGCTGAGACATGCACAGTGGCTTTCCTAGGCAGAGGGTTTTGCCTGTATAATGTGTGTTTTCAGTATATCTTCTGAGCAAGATCTCAACCAAGCATTTTATGGTTCTCTAACACAGACGTTTCAAGTTTCAAAATCCCAAGTGGTCATGGGGACAAAAATATACTGTTATATTTCAAACTTGACATTTTTAAAGCAAAGTAACTCTTAAAAAATCCCAAAATGAATAAGTGAATTTGGCAGACTATTCTAATGTCTCCATCAACAGAACATACTCACTGTCTTGCAGCTGGGATATTGCCTGCAAAAGCTTGATATTAGACATTACTTTCCATCTTATGCATTTTGATTCAGAAATAATCCTTGACAGCAGTTCTCCAGAAACAGCTACTGCCTGCCAACAAGAGCACTTAAACACCACCTCAAAGGAAAGAACCTAATCATTATTTGCCATTTTAAAATGTTACATTTGACTTGGGCCTGCACTGTGTCAAGCTCATTACAAAAAACAGTATTTTATTTTCTTCCCTCAAAACACAGAAGGGTGGGCCTAAGCTTGATCCCCAGGCTCCTGACCGCATTTTGCTAGTTCTTCTTTTCCATCTTCCATGCCCACTGAAATCTAATGTCTATGGCAGACATATTAATCCCAATCAATATTAAGGCCCAATTACAGCACCATAAAATAGCAAACCAGCCACAAAGGAGTTCCACATGTAACACAGAACATCTTTGTGGCTGTGTGTAGGGTATCTTAAAATAAATGTGTATAGTACCTCATCCCCATGCCAACAATCAGCTAATTGCTGGTATTAGGATGGGGCAGCTCTACCCAGCTTGGAGACCCAGGGTTGCCCTGGCTCCTGTGCCAACAAATATAAGGACCAGGGCAGCCCAAGGTTTTGAACTGCATTGGTCCTGCATGGGAGTCTGCAAGTGCCAAGCAGGGGAGCCAACCAGTCCCTAACCTCCTCTCCTTCCCAGTTCAGCAAGTTCAAACCTGCCCACTTGGCAACACAATGTGCATGTGAGACTCCCAGGCATGCAGCTCTGAACTTGCAGAACACAAAACCGTTGGGATGGGGATCAGATCACATCACTCCATTAAATTAATGTCTGCCAGGGGCCAACGTTTTAATATCTGTTCTTAGATCAGTAAGTTAACTGTTTTAAAGTGTTACAGGTTTATTACCCATGGTTTCTCTGGTTCATGGTCTTTCCCCTCCCAGCCTCTGAGAAAAAGCATAAATTGAATTTAGGAGACTGGTGATTAGGTGAGTGGAAGAGCATTCCCCACAGGAACTGGTAATCCCTTGTCCAGCTAGCCACAAATGCAGACCACAATAACCTCTACTCTGAACTTGGAGGCCAAATTTCAAGGCAGTGGGGATCACTATACATATTTCAGAGAAATTAGAATACTTATCTTTAGATATAAATGCTGCTCCAACCCCAAATATGGCATAGTTACCCACTAGGCACATTTATACACGCTATTAATGCAACGGAATAAATTCCAGTGCAGTTTACATCCAAGTTTATTGTTCCTGGGTGCCATGTTTACACATGTGCCTGGGACCACACCAGGTTAAGCCGGGTTGGAGCAGGCTTAGCTGGCAGGTGGCCCATGGCTTTCAGCTTGCCAGCTGGGGCCTGCTCCAACCTGGCTCAATGCGCTGCAGAGTGGCTGGCTGGGGCCCCAAGCACTGGGCTAGCCAGCAGGCAGCCCCTGCACTGGAGTACCCTCATGGCCCAGCCAGCCCTGTCAGCATCTACACATGTATTGCAGTGGATTAAATAACACCACCTCAGAAGAGTACTTATGTTTATAAGTACTAACCTTAAGCAACATTTATTAATTTACTGCAGCCTAATAGGGCCATATGTGTAGATGCTGACACTTTACTAGAGAGATAATGAGGCAGCTCAGCCGTAAACATCTTGTGTAGACTTGCCCACTGTGCCATAATTAGCAACCCTCTAACAAGTGTATTCTTTGTCTTATAGCTACATATGATTGTAGATAAAAAGAATAGGCCAAATATTGATTTGCCAGACTTTTAACTGAGTACTAAATGAAGGCAGAAAGTACATTTAATACTTCTGTTCTGCTAAAAAATTGAAACGTACAGGACAAAAAGGGAAAAAAGTTAAAACTGAGTAATTTCTGTCTGAGCCCAGGAAGTATACATTGTGCTTACTCAATTTGAAGATGAGGTTCCCCTGCTGTTTAAAATGGGGATGGACAGAAAGCCCCTTATCTTGAAATCAAGAATGAGGTGGTTGGGAGGCAGGCAGCTGCTGGGGCTGCAGCACCAAACTCCATTGCCTCCACACCCTCTGCCTTTCCCTCTACAGCTTTGGTACCTGTCACCTTTGCCTCCCCCTCTCCATACTACTTCTGCCCCCGCTCCTGCTTGGCTTTGCTCTGGTACTGGCAGACTCCATCCCAGCTGCAGCCTGAAGCAGAGAGCATGGTACCAACCCAGTTTCACTTGGAAGCAGTACTGGCGCTACACCACAGCTAGGGGGCTGGGCTCTTGTCCCAGACTGCAGTGGGGTCAGAGTCTGCTGGTGCCACAGCATAAGTGGGGAGGGAGGGAGAGGAGGAGGAGAGGGGGGTGACTAATATCCAATACAGGGGTGGGAAATTATTTCAGCTTGAGGGCAGCTTAATGAGTTTTGGTGAGCTGCCAAGGGCCATATGGGTAGCCCCGCCCCCTGACAGTTGCCCCGCCTCCTGGTCACCCTCTTGGGGCTGAAAGCCCTGCTCCCCAACCCCTGACCTTTGCCCCCAGAAGTCCCTCCCTTTACCCCAAAAGTAGTCCTTTTGGGAAGGGGGTTGCCATCTTAAAGCTAGAACCCCCCCCAAATAATATACTAAAAAAAAAAAAAAAAAAAAAAAAAAAAAAAATCAAACTACTATATCTTAATCAAACTACTAATCAATCTACTATAACTTATTTTAATTTTATTTAAAACATTTATTTTTGTCCCAATTTATGTCTGTTTACATAGTGTATCTAGAGACAATTGCATAATAGCTCAAAATACATTCTTACTCTTGTATACTGTGTGTGGAGGGGTTAAGGGCATATATGTGGGGGCTGAGTGGTTGAGGAGTAGGTGTGAGGGTGTGCATGTGAGGTGTGGCTATGGTCAGTAGGGTGTGTGAGGGTGGGTGTGGAGGGGTGTGTGGTTGGGGTGGGGTGGTAGTGTTTGTGGGGGCTGTGGGAAGGTGTGGGTTTGTTTGGGGGTATGTTGGGGGGCGGTGAGAGGGTATTGGTGTATGTGTGGATACGGTGCGGGGTGTGGGACTGTGTGTGGGTGTGTGAAGGGTTATGGTGGGGGGTGGGAGCCAGCCCAGCCCATCCCATCCCGTCTCAGCTGCAGCGCACAGCTCCCGGCAGCAAGGCTGGGACCCGCATGGCACAAGCATCCAGCCTGGCACAACACAGTTCTGGCTGCAAGGCTAGGGATCGCACAGCATGGCACACAACCAGCCCAGTTTGGCCCATCCTGGCTGTGGTACGCGGTTCCTGGCTGCAAGTTTGGGACCCATGCAGCATGGTACAGAGCCAGCCTGGCTCAGTCCAGCCCAGCCCATCCCCTCTGTGCCGCGCCATGCTGTGTGGGTCCTGGCTTTGCTGCACGGAACTGCACACAGCAGCCGGGATAATCCAGGCTGGGTTGGCTTCATGCTGCGCTGCGAGGGTTTCAGCCTTGCAGCTGAGAACCACATGGAGCAGCACAGAGCTGGCCCAGCCTAGCCCATCCCAGCAGCACGCAGTTGCCAGCTGGAAGTCCAGGACCCACGCGGCACAGCACAAAGGGGCCCCATGCCATGTCATGCAGTCCCAGGCCTTGCAGCCAGCACTGTATTGTGCCAAGCTGGGCTGCGTGCTGGCCAAGGCCAGCAGGGCTGTTCTGCTTCCCTCACCTCCAGCTGCCTTTGCGTCTGCCATGTCCCACCACTCTGGGTGGGCAGGTGGTAAGCTTCAGTGGGAGGCTCCTGCCAAGTTCATGGAGCTCCAGCTGCCTTCCATTCACCCCATCCACCTAGCTGGATGAGCAGCCCCTGCAGGCACACAGAGCAGGTGGAAGGCAGCCGGGAAATGAAGCTAGATCTCTCTGTGTTAGGCAGGAGCCTCCCTCTGAAGCTTCCCCCTACCTACCTGCCTAGAGAAACATGGTGTGGCAGGAACAGGAGCCACACCTGGAGGCGAGGGGAGCAGAACAGTCCCGCCGACACCAGCCAGCGCACGCAGCTTCCAGTGGAGCTGTTCCCAGTGCAGCTGCAGCCAGCTGGGTGCTGCTGTACTCCCCTTGCCTCCAGTGGCTACTCCTCCTCCCACTCCTGCCCCCTGCTGCACCTCTCCGGGCGGGTGTAGGGGGGAGGGAAGCTGCAACTCGGCAGCTCCTGTTGGAGGTGAGGGCAACAGAAGAATGTCTGGCCAGGTGCAGCTGCACTGGAAACTGCCTCACCAGAAGCTGTGTGCTGGCTGGGGCTGGGGGGGGAGTACAGATGTGGGCTGCCTGGGTGGAAGTGGGTGGGGCTCAGCCCAGCGTAGAACATTGTAGAGGCAGCCGCGGCTGGATCCAGCCAGTTGGTGGACTGTATTTTGCCCGTCCTTGATGTAATAGCTAGGCGACCAGGACAGAGAGATGAGCGAGGAGATGAGTAGGGAGGGGACAGGTTGCCTGCTTCCTCCCTCACAGCATATCAGCAACTGCAGTGGGCTGAAAGCCCCTCACTGGCTACTGCCTGCCTCTCCCCTCTCTCCTACGCTACTGCAGCTGGCCCCAGGATGCTGCATGCTAGTGGCTGCAGCTCTCCCATCTGCTATCCCAACCCCACCCCCTACCATCCCCTGCCCCCTGGGTTTTCTGGGCTGTGCCATCTGTCTGGTGGGGCTGCTTTTGCCCCCAGCTCCCTACACTGCTCAAGGCAGGTGGGTGCAGCCCCTCCTCCAAGCAGGGCAGGCAGGCACTGGCCCAAGGCCCATCACCTCCCCCTCTTCCACCCCGACTTCTTGGAGTCATGGGCGGGAGCCCAGCACTGCTGCACCTGACCAGTTCATTGTTTAACTTGTTAATATTTATTTAATCAGTATTTACATCCCTAGTTGGGGGCAGGTGATGTGGAAGCAGTAGGAGGCCGAGTAGTGGGAGGGGCAGGCAGCTTGCCCCTGTCCTCCCTCCCATCACTTAACCCTACTTTGTGCTTGCCCCTCCATCCTCAGGCCCTCACTTCCCTTCTCCTGGTTTCCCCCTTCCTCTACACTACTTCTCCCTGCCCTCCCCTACTCACTTACGCTGTGGCACCAACAAGCTCTGACCTGACTGTAGCCTGGGGCAAAGACACAGCCCTAGCCCAGCACTCTAGCTGCAGTGTAGAGTCAGTACTGCTGCCCTCTGGTTTTTGCTGGGACACTGCATGGCTTCCTCTCCTGCCCTTCCCTCCCAGACTGCCCATCCCTAGGCTAAATGATAACCCAGGAATGGGCAAAATGCGGCCCATGGGCCGGATGCGGACTGCCAGGCCACTATCTGGCCTTTGGGGCCCCTAAAAATTTAGAAAACTAGTATTTATCTGCTCCTGGGTGCCTGTCATGCGGCGATGACTTGCCAAAACTCAGTAAGTGGCCCTCTGCCCAAAATAATTGTCCGCCCCTGTGATAACTGCTAAGCTAGAACCAGTTATCACTGAGAAGACTGGTTAAACAATCAAGCATTTAACCATTCACATCCCCACCCCCTACTACCTGTCCGCATCACCACCTGTCCCCCTACTGCCTCCCTT
>NW_005842909.1:107067-111878 GCF_000455745.1 Alligator sinensis | reverse complement strand
CTAGCCTTGGATTTTGGCAAATAGGGTAGTTTTTACATTACTTTATAGCTGTAATGTACCTTTTCAGGTTCTGTATGAAGTCACTAATAGGCTGGTGACACAGCATTAATCTAAACATGATTGAGAAGTGTATTAAGAAAAGTTAATGATCCAATAAACACCACTTTGCAAAGAAATCTCTCTATACAAGTAATTTTTACAAATTCTTTTATGATGTCTTTCATGCCATAACAGTAACAGGGCACTGGAAAAGAAGGGTTTACCTTCTGGCTTTAGCACTGACCTTTTTCCACAGGTGAAAACCTGTAGCATTTATTTCACCTTCTTCAAAACTTTTGGGGAACATGATAAAAATACAGATCTCCATTAAAATTCCATCGAGACACTGATTGCAAAGTTTCAGACTGGAGCGATTCTCATGATAATGTTATACTCTTGAAAAATATTACACAAAATTAGCATCTCATCAATATTCAACGGCTCCAATACTTCCTAATCTTTTGATTTCTTTCAAAAGCTTTCAACTGAAAACATTAATAATAAACCAGCATCAATAACATTAAATGCTGCAAAAAGCTGAACTCCCTCATCCTCAGCAGTTTCTTGTAATGATTCCTACAGAGATGGACTTTTATTATTATTTTGATAATCTGTGGGCAGCTCAATTCCCCACTTTTGTTAAGTAACCATTGTTAGTAAAATAAGCTCATCACATAAGATATTATCACTGTTACAAGCAGATTGTATAGCTGAAGAATACCATTCCCTGCAGATGACTGTAAGTGGTGGGGACCTAAAGTAACTATGTTGAATCATGCATTACTGTACAATATGAACTGTAATTTCTATGTAAATCTTAGAAGCTTAGTGTGCTTCTAAGAACTAAAGCATTCTAGTTGCATAAGAATAAAGTATTCACTTGAAAAGCACTGAAAACAACCAACACCCTCCTGAACCCAGAGGAACAGATTTCCACCTTGAGCTTCCGCTGTACAAAAATGAAGTTTATTTTCTACTATGGGGAATTTTTACCATCTTCAATTTTCCCTAAGCCCGAGGAAAGGCGTATGTGCCTGAAAGCTTGCAGAAAAATACATAATTTTTTTGTGATTTCTTAACTGGTCTAATAAAAGGTATCATCTCTGAACCAAGAGTTCTAGAGTTTTGTATTTCTGAAAACAACCAACGTATGAATGAGCATTTATGTAGATACTAAACTAGAAATGTAGAACTACAGTACTGCTCCAAGTGGGTGCAGGGGCATACCCTGAACAAGTTTGGGCACAGCCATGCCTCATCTACCCTGAGGAAATTTACTGTAGTAACAAGTGGTTACCCTTAACTAACTGAAATAGCATACATTTTGTGACCACACACAAGAATGATTCAAGAGGAAAAGACAAGAGAGAAATGCATTGCTTTGGATTTTGTATTGATAAACAAGTTTGTTCCAATCACTGCAGGCTAAAGCGACAGAGCACCCACATGGAAGTACTGCACTAATACAGCCAGTACCTTGCCAGAGCTGACACACCCATCACTTCAAGTACCTGCCTTTGTTCAGGATCCCCTGTTCGTCTGAACTCCCCTACTTAATTACCCCTTAAGTCAGATCACCCTCCTTAGGTAAAAGCTGCAAGAAATAATGTCAATAGTCCACTATCTGAAGTCAGAACTCAAACTGTGAATAACAAACTGAATGTATTATTTGCTCTCCCTCCCTGCCCAGAATACCTCCAGATCTATCTTCTTCCAAGAATCACTATCACTCGCAGTTGCAACCTCAAACAACTTCAATGAGCAACCCATATTTGGATCTCTGTCTGAGAATAGCATGGAAGATGAGGTCATTTCTGGAGCATACAAAGAGGGGGGCACAGCAGCACAGCCTCTCTCCTTACCTACCTGCATCTGCTTGCAGGGGATAAGAAATCCTTTGACAAAGAACCAGCTGTCAAAGGAGACAACCAATATTCCACTGCTGAGCAATAGTTGTAGAGAAGGGTGTGAGAAGGTGACCACCTTCTCAGAAAGTGCAGGAAGTTGGGGGAGGAATCTGTCCCCAGCACATCTTTCTTTCTCTAGAGATGGTCCTGGTAGTCTGGAATTTGGCAGAAGGCAAGGCAGGGTGGCACTTTAAAGACTAGGGCTGTCCAATTTCTGGACAACTGGGAACAACAGACCTGACTCCTCCCTCCCCACTGCTACACACGGCACTCTCAGCTTCTTGCCATGCACACCACACAGTCAGCCCATCACTACAAAGCATGCAGCCCAGATCCCCCACCATCATGCATGCAGCACCCTTTCCTCCCCTTCCTCCATGCACAATGGGAAGACAGCCTAAGATGCAGCACAGACAGCCGAGAGTTCCCTCCCCTTTGCTATGTGCACAGCATGGGTACCATGACCTCCTTGTGCTGTGCTACCCTGCCCCAAGGACCAGGAGCAGGAAGTGGAAGCTGGAGGAGGGAGATAGAGCCCAGAGACCCTGGCTGGCACTGCAGGAGCAATAGGGTGGTAGTGAAGTAGCGAGCGCTGGCTGGACAGAAAGAAGCCTGCAACCTGCATGTTAACACCTCAGGCTGCCAGTTATACAGCTTCTTTACAGTGTAACAAAGTGCCACCCTGCCTTAACCTTCTTTCTTTATTTCCCTAGAAATGCTTCAGAAAAACCCTCATCATCATCTTCATATTTTACTCAACTAAAATGTTGCGCTAAGAAAAGTAACAGAAGAGTAAAGCTTCAGACACACAATGCAATTACTCCAGAATATTTACTTTGAATTTAATTCCATAATGAAGAGCAAACACCCATGAAGTTCTCTTATCTCCCTGTCTTATCCAGGTGCTATTACAGCACCAGACCCTCAAGTAGCAGAACAGCATTAGGCAAAAAGACTACCTCAGGATGATACTAACAGGTAGGGTCATCTGTGGGATAGACTGAACAGCTGAGAGAAACACAGCCTTTAAATCAGGGATGTAAATATAAATATTGCTTTAAAAGTTATCCATTTAACCTCCTCAAATTATATTGGTTAAACAGTGAACTCAAAGTGTAGTGACCTCTGGCAGGAAGCCATGGGTTGGGGGCAGCAGATGTAGCCAAACCACTAAGGGGTGCTGCTCAGCTGCAGAACCGCGACCCTCAAGGCTGGAGCTGCAGATTCCTCGCGTCCAAATCCTCATGCCACAGGGAGGAAAGGACAGAGGAAGGTGCTGGGCTCCCCGACAGGGAAGCCTTCCCATCACAGCAGCAAGACTCCTAGTTCCATGGAGGGTCTTCCCAGGCCCCTTACAGCAGCGGGGCCCAGGCAAGGTAACAGGTTCCCTGAGCTTGTCCCACCTTGGTCTGGACCTGGAAGTCTCTGTGCTGCTGGGTCAAGCCCTCCCCAGCTTGCCCTAGGGGAAGATGAGGTCCAGACCCAGTGGGGTGGCCTCTGCCAGGTGCACTATGTCCTTCCCCTTCTTGTCTGTGGCAATGGGGCTACCTGGGGCCTGGCCCAGCCCTGAGGCAGGGCTGGCATGGCAGCTGTAGCAGGCAGCGCCAGGTTAGAGAGGGGATTGAGGCTAGTTCCTTGAGCGGTGATCTTAGCCCCACAGCATTCATGAGCTCCAGCCTAGGAGGCTGCTGTTTCAGCCCTAACACTCCCCCTGGGATCCCTGCTGCTCCTCAAGAATGCCATAAGGCTGTGCTCACCATGCGAGGGGCCAGCAATGACCCCTTAGCAGCCCTTTCAGGTCCAGGCCACAGTGGCATAAGTGCGGCAGAAGGCACAGGACCCTGTCACCCTACCTGGACCTTATTGCTGGAGATGAGCGGGTGACAAACCCATCACAGGGCTGGGAAGGCCCCCGCCTGACCCATGTGGGGGGACCCAACACCTCCCTCCTTCCCTGTGGTGGTGGGATCCAGGTACAGGAGAGGTCCGCAGCCCCGGCTCTGTCCACAGCCCCAGCCCACGATGGTGAGAAGGAGCCGCAGCTCCACAGCTGGGCTGCACCCCCAAATGGCTCAGCCACGCCACTGTCCCCCATCCACAGCTCCCTGCCAGTGGCCTGGGGCCCACGCAGTGCTGCATGTATGGTGAAGACACAAGGGGCATAGGCCAAGGCTGCTCCTGCTGGAGGTTTCTAAACAGTAAACAGTATAAATAAAATTGTTGTTTAACCATTTACATACTTAAAACATTGCTACATTAGACACATTTTTTGCTCAGCATTTTTTTGCACCTCTGTGAAAACAGTGTACTGTGACTGCCCCCAAAACTACAGAGCTGAGCGTTTCCAACCCCATCTGGTAATGTCCACCTCCGCGTGGTTTTCAACTTCTCACTGGCAATTTGAAAAGCTTCTCAGACTCATAACCAAATTCGTTCTGCGGGGCACGGACACGAAGACGGGCTTTATACCCCTTTGTCTCCTGTGCTCTGCCCCGATGCCCTGACCATCCCAGGTGCACGGATAGACCCAGGGCCCTACAGGCACCGACGGTGGCCACCGGGCCCCAAGAGGCGCTCACAGGGAGAGGCAGCTTCGCACCTCTGCTATGAGGGCGGGGGCCGCTGTGCCTGGCATCTCATCGATCTGGCAGGCGACGCCAAGCGCCAGGGGCTACAGAGAAAGCCACGAGGGTCCCCGGCGCAGCGCGCCTTCCTGGCCCCCGGCACCCAGCAGCTCCTGGCCTCACGCGGGAGACCTCGTGCCCTTTTCTTTTTGACAGCTCGTTGCTCCGGCTCTGCTCACCCTGCGCCTCGCCGCGGCCCCGGGCAGCTCCGCCTGGGCATCGCACTCTTGTCGAAGGTGCC
>NW_005842909.1:106699-107049 GCF_000455745.1 Alligator sinensis | reverse complement strand
ACCCCCGCCCCGCCCCGCCCCGGCCGCTCCAGACCTGGCGCCGCAGGTTGACAATGCCTCCCAGCCGCGAGGCTCCACGTCCCTGGCCCCGCCGATACCGCTGAGCCGGAGGCGGTGACTCCCTTTTGCAATGCGCGTGCGCAGCATCTCCCTCCCTCCCCACCGGCCGCGGAGGATGCCGGGTGTAGTGCGCAGCCGGGAATCGTAGTTGCCGGCAGGTGGCGGGGCATGCTGGGAGCGGTAGTTCGCTCGTCTCGCCCGCGGCACAGCTGTCTCTAACGAGCGGCGCCTCACGTTCCAAGCCCGGCGCCGCGGTGCACCTTGGGGCTTGTAGGCTTGGGCTTGGCCGC
>NW_005842909.1:98163-106613 GCF_000455745.1 Alligator sinensis | reverse complement strand
AATTGAGGGCCTGGTTGGGCCGGGCCGGGGCGTCCCTCGGGTGCCGCTGGGCGGGGGAGAGCGTCGCTCTGCTGGGGGGTTCTCAGCGCGCGGAGGGGCAGGAGGAGGCGTGTGGGCGCGGCCAGTTTCGGGGGGAGGCCCGGCCGGGGGTGCTCCAGCTGCTCGGGGCCCGCTGCTGCAAGGGTCAGAGGAGTCTCCTGCCGGGCTGTCCGGCTCCGAGAGATGGGCAGCGGTGGAGCTCGTCTCGCCCCCCGGACCTGCGAGGTCTTTCTCGCTCCGTGTAGAGCGCACGGGCCGGTGCAGGGGCGAGGAGGGTGGGTGGGAAAGTCCATTTTTTCCTGTCAGAGCAGTTGTCACTTAAACTACACACCAAGACCAGGTGTGGGAAGTATCTGAAGTCCCGGACTAAAGAGTCTGGGAGGAAGGATGCTTTCCTGTAGCATCTGCAGGCATCCGAATGCCAAGACCTGCGGGCTTGGGCCTGCAACTAGGACACCTGCCAGTGGATTTGGGAGGATGTGAGGTCCCAGGGTGAGAGCCTGGGGCTGAGGATGCTGGTTGTAGTGCCATACGCGGTGTTTAGAAAGATTGAATTCTGCCTGCTCCATTTATACGGTTTTTGGAGCGCTTGACTTCTGCTCAGTCAATATGATTTGGAACTGATTTAGCTGATTTGACCTGGAACACAAAATATATTATTAATATATAATAATCCATTGATTTCTTCTCCAGGCAGCAGGGTGTTGTGTGGTTCAAGTGCTGCCCCAGATGGGCACTGGGTGAGGGGAGATGATTCTGTGCTTAGGTTCCTGGATGCCTCCTGGCTGTTAAACACGTGAAGGAGTTATGAGCTCTTGGTCTGTCAGAACAGTAGGGGCTGGGGTTCTAGGTCAGCACATCTCGTGTCTCTTATAATCATTGTACTGATGTCATTAGCCTTTTTGTTGTCTTAGGCTCTGTTTCTGCTTTTTATTCTGACAGGGTTATCATCTCTTTCTTTTCCAGGAATGTTTTTGTCTTCATTTGTCATCTTTTCTCTCAAATAACAGACCTGTTCTCCTATTCCAGAAGGTATTTTGTTGTGTTCTGCATGAGGTCCTTCTGTGGTTTCACCCTAATTTAGAGAATTTTTAGATCAGAAATATGTGCATATTGTCACATCTTCCTTGGGAAATCAGACTTCATAATGTACTCTGTTTAAATGCATAGCTTTCTGTCTGGAAACATAAAAAGGCTGTGTACTTTCCTGATTTATGAACTTACCCAAACTCAGTGTAAGCAGCATTCATTAAGAACACAATATCCCATCTCAGTCTTTTTCAGTACTGTACAGGGCTATTAGCAGTCCTGATAATGACTTGGCTTCTGGACATTTTTAAAGCTTTTAAAAGCAGCCCTGAAATTGGCACGTTCTGGTCAGTTTCAAGGCTTTTAATGGCAGCTTTTTGACAGCTGTTTCCTTTCAGCCTTTCTGGCGCAGATATTATGTATTTACATGGATTAAAATTATATTACACAGCAGGTAGTAGAAGCTACCTGGTTTATACATTTAATCCATATGCAAATAATTGATACATGTGCTAACAGGCAAAAAATTGCAACCTGCGTGTATGGTAACAGACTCTTCTTATCCACATATCAGTTAGATGCATAAAATGGTTAGAGGCCTGTGTATCTTTCAACCACTCTACTTCATATCCTAGTTGTGCAGCGAAGGAGCAGCAGCTGTCAAAGGCCAGCTATTAAGATTTGACAGTGATGAGGGGTATTTATTTCCTTGATTGTCATCTCATCTCATTTTCATGATTTCTAATAACTCCAAGAGTGACTATTAGAAGTCTTTAAAATGATGGGAGGATAGTCATTTTCCGGGCTGCTAATACCACAGCACTAACAGGGCTGTGTACTTAAATATTGATAGTTTAAATGAAAGTTTGGATAAGTGCATAACCTGGGTAAATGCTGGTCTGAGAACAGACGCCGGTCTGTTCTTAATCTCAAACTGTTTATGTTTCTCTCTCTCTCTCCATATATATACATATATATATATATATTGCATATTTTTTAAAGCTCCTAGTAAACAGAGAGGTGGCAAAGAAAACGAGTGATTTGTATCCCAGCTTAATTGCACAGCTGGAGAAGTTTTTCTGGCAGACTCTTCAGACAATTATAGGAAAGTTTTTGAAGGATGGTAATGGCAGGAAGTTTTAAGTTGGCTAGGAAAGTTTTTGAAGGATGGTAATGGCAGGGAGTTTTAAGTTTGAAAATCTCTACCCAGGGGTCATTTAATGCAGAGGAATGTGAATCAGTTTCTAATAGTGCAGAAATTTCCCACAACTTTAGTAAAATGAATGGTGAAAAAGATCTCAAAGGTCTTGCAGCACTGTACAGAGGTCCTATCTGAGAATTTGCACAAAATATCTGTTCTAATTTTCTGCGTCAACTAGCAGCAACTGACTTGCTTGTTTTTTTTCCAACTGTGTGAGCCATTTTCATAAGGAGAATAAGTAAATTATTTATATTTAGTAGGATCTAATTGCTCTATTTGGACTTTGTCAGCCTGGGTAGGAGCAGCCAATGAACAGTAGCAAACAATTAATCTCTACCTCATGTAAAATCTTTTCCAGGTCCTCACATAATGTCCAATAATACACAAAAACTTTACAGTACCTAGTTGTAGACTGGCTGGTTATAGGCAGTAGAAAGAAACTTACACTTGGGTGGGTGTATTGCTTCTAATGCTTAATAGCACCCTCATGATAGATTTTGGTCAACGGGTTGTGAGAAGCAGATGATAAGACAGAGGTATCAATGTAGTGCTCGATCTGGTTCTTGTATATATATCTCCCAGTGATGCATTCATATTGTGCAGTATCCAAGATTTTATTTAAAAGGAAAAGAACATTTCTATCCCTCATGCTTGCAAAAGTAATCTAGATGTGGGAAGAGTATAAACCAATGAAACAGTTCACCCTTGGAAGGTGTAAAGTCTTGTATTGTTTCCTGTGATTCACTTTCTTGTGTTTGGCAATTGTTTTAGCTTTAATGTAATGGTCATTATTATTTTTGTTGTTGTTTCAGGGAAGAAACAAAGCTATTTTAAACTCAAGATGGCCCCCAACTTAGACTGGAAGATGCTTATGAGAGTTGACCCAGATGCTCTTCCACGTCAAGAGGAACTGGCGGATAGATTGCTGGAGACTGTGTCCAAAGTACGTGTATGAAGTACAAGAAATGTAAATTTTTTTGTTATGCATATTTAGTGAACCAGTTCTGGTTCCATAAAGATTTAGCATTAGTATAAATTTTGTTTAATTCTGTGTTATTTATGGAAATCATTCTATTGTCTATTTAGGTTGAAGGAAATGACCTAAAAAGTGAAAATCCTGAACAAGTAATACATCTTTTTAAAATTACTCAGTCACTAATGAAGGTTTGTATCAATTCTTTTTTTTTAAAGTGTGATATACTTTTTAAGCTTGAGCTGAGCTGGTACATGAAACTAAGAGTAAATGCATTTTTAATTACTTTTTTCATGTCACACATGTGACTCCAAGAATACATATGTGCAACAATAATTTTTTTTTCTGTTATATTTTTGTCAGGTACAAAATACATGAGTGCAATGAAGGTTTAAGTTAAACCTAGATTAGAGTAATTTTAAATTTATGAGATTTAAAATTAATTATTGGAAATGCAGCCATCCTAAAACCATGCTTCTAAATCTTTCATATGACAACATCTTAAGTTGTATTAAAAATGCACTGCTAGCAGCCATGTAGGTTAAAGGGTCTGTTTTTGTAGGGACATTTTCTGGCGTTTCTGTAGAATGTGCCATAGAATTCTGTTCCAAAATGTGCCATAGAATTATTTATATAAAGTACCATAGAATTCTTTGTAGTTAATATAACTCCTATGGACACGTGTCTAAAGATTATATTGCAGAGTCCCAACTCTCATGCCGATGTGGCTCTAATAAACATTTGGGGGCTTTTATTCAATAAAAAAGGGTACATGTTTCCTTTAGTACTTAAATGAATCTGTGGTGCTTTCTCATGAGCTTGTAGAAACATCTCAGAAGTTAACTAAAGCTAATCCTTGTAAAATGTTTCTGTGTATTTTTTTTTTTTTTAGATGAAAGTTCAAGAAACGGAGCTGGCTGTAGAAGAAGTTGAAAAAGCTGGAGAGGAGCAAGCCAAAGTTGGTAAATATATTTTTTCTGAATAAGGTGCACAGATGTTTTGTTACGTGGATTATGTAACTAATGATGTATTGTACTGAAGTATCTGTAAGTGAAGTGTTGAAACTGTTGAGCTGAAATGCAAAGCTGCCATTGACTTCAGTAGGGTCAGGATTTTACCGTAAATGTTTACAGGCAGTCATCGGACTTACGACACAACTGGTTCTTGAAAACCGCATCTTAGGTCGAAATGTAGTAACTCGGAACCAATTTTCTCATAAGAAACAATGTTATAAATGGGGGGTTGGTTCCTGAACCAAGGCCCGATACCCCATTTTCACCAAAAATACCCCAGAATTTTGTACTTGTTAATTATAGAAGAGTAATGTAGCTACTTTAATGTATTTATATCGTAAATAGGAATCCTATTGATTTGGAAGGATTTCTTTGAGGTGACTTTGTTAAACTTCTTGAAGGGCTCTTGGTTGGACTTTTTGAAGGGTTCTTGGTTGGAGTCTTCTCAGGAGTCTTAGCTGCAAGTTTTTCTGGAGTCTTGTCTGCTTTCTTTAAGAAAGTGTCCAAGCAAGTTTGGACAGATGTTCTCCAGGGAGATGAGCAACACAGCAAACTTGTTCGATGGTGTGGTGTCGTATCGGATCAAGCGTTGTAAGTTGAAACTGACGTCATAAAGTTGAAACAGGGTGTCAATTTATAAACGTTGTAAGTGCAAAATGTTGTAACTCAAAACATTGTAAGTTGAGGACTGCCTGTATACACATGGTTGAATTCTGTCACTGTTAGCTGAGGTATCAGGTTTTTTACTTTATTTAAAGCCTCTGAATAACTATGTGCTGTTTTATTTCAACAGAAAATCAATTGAAAGCAAGGGTGATGAAACTAGAAAATGAACTGGAGGTATGCTTTTTTTTAATATTAAATTAATTTTTGTTAAATCTTTAATGGTTATTCAGCTTGAATTTAGTGAAGTTCTTGACACTGAATTTCTAAGTTTAAAAAATTGTTCAGTTTTTAAATTGTAAAGGAAATGTTGGTAATATTTATAAACAGATAAACATTTGGCAAAACTGGATAGATGTTTAGATTTAAAGTGTCATTGACTTAAGGGCTCATGAAAAGACAGCTAAGATCAGCGTATTATGTTATCTATACTTTAGTTCAAACGTGTAGTCTCCATAAAAAGTGGGGGTGGGGGGACATTACAAATCAAAACTATATCTGCTTTTGAAAAAGATGCATTTGCTCTGCATAGTATTTAATTTCAAAACTGATTTTGAATATATACCAAGTACAGATGTTCAGAGAGGTGTTTACGTATGCAGGGTATCAGAGGAATCTGTAATATCACTCGAGTATTTAGTTGCTAGAAATTGGTAGGAATTATCACTGATTATATGTGACCGGGCTTGCAAGAATCACATTACCTTCATGTGGGTAAATCAGTCTTGATAAGTGACCTGAATTTTTTATTTTGAAAATGCAAAATGTATATTTGTTTCTGTCCTTAAGGTAGCTCGGCGATCTACTGGTGGTCGTGACACTCGTTTTTTGCGTGATGAGATCCATCAGTTGGAAAAACAGTTGGAACAAAAAGAGAGAGAATTAGCAGATATGGAAAAAGAGCTAGAAAAAGAGAAGAAAGTCAGTGAACAGGTAAGAAGAATTTTAGAGAAATGGTTCTAGAATTGATAAAAGTTCTAGGGCAACTTAATCTGGAAGAGTGTTCTGAAAGTAGTCACTGGAATGAAAAGCACTGATTAAATGGGACCACAGCCTATAAAAATTTAATTGTGGGTTTTTAAACAAAAAACAAATGGACTGCAATACAATTGCAAGCCCCATTTTCATATTGTTTTGTGTTTCTGAGTGTCAAAATAATAAGTAAATAACTTAATTAAGTTTTTGGAGAAGAAGCTTGATGCGGGGGGTTGGTGAGTGATTTGAGAATACCTGCATTCTAATACTATCTCAGTACAAATTCACTTTGCGTTTTGCTTTTTTTTGGAAAGTCATTTAATCTACTTGTGTCTCTCCATTTGTAAAATGGCAGCAATGTTGCCCATGTTGCTGAGGTACTGTGATAATCAAGATTTTATACAGTGCTTCTACATTTTGTAAGTACTGTTAAAGAAACTGATTTTTTTATAAATCATGTTGGAGTTTTAGGTGCAGTTGAACTCATAAGTAAATAGGAATTGAATTAGTTCACACAAGCACTACATACTCTATTGAATATTGAATTGAAATTCTAAGCTAAAGATACATTTAGGTAGTTTAATTGACTTTCCCAATATATCTATCTAAAAGTAATATTTGGCTCAGAGATTCTGTAATAATATGCAGACTAAGTTTTATTATTTATATAAATAAGAAACCATTCCTTTTATTTTAGCTTGCCCTTCGAAATGAAGATGCTGACAATGAAAACAGCAAATTAAGAAGGGAGGTTAGTAAAGTTATTCATATAATTAGATTAAAACAGCTCATGTAGCTAATACAATTTCATATGTTTTATCTTGTTCTGTAAGTTTTGGAATGATCATAGTCTAATTTTTCTTTGGTATATTGCTTGGGTATTGATGCTAAGGGAATGTGAATTTTTAAATTCTAAAAAAGAATCTGCTTAGAAAGAATTGGATAGCTGAGATTTACTTCTCTGAAATGGGTGACGTGAAATCTCTGGCAGAAACTGTGTCTGTGTTTGCATGGCCTGTTACACATGTAGTCCCAGTCTTGATTGGGCCTTCAAGCTCTAGTGTTGTAAAAAATTGAAATTAATATTTTATGTTATTACGGGGTAAATGTCATTACTTGAAAATTCTGAATTAAGTACAACTACAGCCAAACTGATATCTCAGGGTAGATTCCTTGTAGATGTCCTTGTGGCTTCTTATTTTATTGCTTTATTTATTTCCCTGTGCTTGGGAACTCGTGCAGTTTCTCCCCTCCCCCCCTTTCTAATGTGTATCTTTTGGTTAGATCCTCTTTTAGACCATCATGATTACGTTACACTATTTCCTTGACTTGTATTGCTGTATTTTGTTCACCATTCTTTCCTTTTCTCTTTTTAATATCATGATTTTAGTATTCTGTATTGTATTGGCTGGCTATGTGAAATTGTGCTTTACTCCCACCTAAAGTAAGTTTTAAAGTTTTCTTTAAAGATGCTTAGAAAATCTTACAACTTAGATTTATCCCTATTAAGAAATATACAGATAATTGACTTTAAGCGGACTTAACATTTTCCAAGGTCACTTATTTACTCCAAAATATTTTCTAATAACTAATCTCTTATTTCAGATGAAGTATTTCAAGTCTTAATTCAAACTTTACAATACTAGGAAACTTCTAGGAACATTTTGTATGCTTCAGTACTAGTTTCTATCTACGTGTAGCCTGCTGGGGTGGGGGTTGTTTTTTTTAAAGAAATTTTTCGTGTTCCAAGCCAAATCAAGTCCAAATCCATGAGTCAGTCCAGAACCATAAGTGGCCCTACAACCAGAAAACTTCCTCCACCCCTACCAGGGGCTTCAAATACTTCCAAAGTCTTTTGGCAGGCATCCTACATGCAGACCCAAGCCCGGTTTGGGGTTTGGATGCCCCCAAGTTTTGCCTGCCCTCAGCCACACGGCTGCAGGAGCAAGCTAGGGAGGAGCCTTCCATTTCCATAAAATGGGCTTTTAAGCCCCAACACCTCAGCAGGTACTAAACCATGGCAGAAGAACAGTTATTCCAGGGAGGGCTTAAAGAAAACTACCTTCATGGACCCAGATACATGATGTTTCCCCTGCCAGGTAAGTATTGTAGTAGCAGCAGACTTGGCTAAGGCATCAGCTTTATTGTTCCAATGTGCTTCTTCTGAGTGATTTTTCTGGTGCCCCTTTGTGTGAGTCACCCAGGTGTCCCCAGTTCTTTCTTTGATCAGGTTAGCAATTTGTCTCCATTTGTCTGAATGAGAAATGGGACGCCCATCTGCAGTTACCATTTCTCTATCTAACCAAAGTGGGAGCCACACAGTGATGGCTCTGGCTGTCCAGTCAGAGTCAGTATAAATAGCAACAGAAGTGTCCCGAGATTGATAAGCTAGGACAGTTTTAACTGCCTCAACTTCAGCTGCTTGGGCAGAATGAGGGCGAGCTGGTCCTTGGAGCACCCTTCCATCATTTATGCGGATGGCTCCATACCCTGTTTGAGGATGCCCTTTGTGATAGAAACTTGATCCATCTGTAAACCAAATTACAAACCCCTTCTG
>NW_005842909.1:74177-92891 GCF_000455745.1 Alligator sinensis | reverse complement strand
GGGGGGGGAAGTCCTTAGCAAATCCAGATTAGAACTGGTCTGATAAATGCTGAGGTGTGTGTGTGTGTGAACATGGGTTGATTAACATTGGAAGCACAGATTCCCCATCATGCAGCGCTCTCCTGCTTCTCTGGTCCCAGAATTCACTGCAGTCTCTGCTTCAGGCTTTCTGTTTTCCATCTCGGATGTAAATGAGACCTAGGGCAGTTGATTCACTCTTGTCACCCTTATCTGGTGAGGGTCTTAGGTGCGTCTCTCACTGCATCTTAATCAGTTTCGTTTAGGTAGAGGGGGGGCCCGGGGGGCGAGTCCTTTGTGAGTCAGACAGACTGTATCCTGTGCCCCGATTGCCCAAGAATACAGAGCTGAGACGTAACAGTGTGCGATTGCTGCCCACCTACCTCTGGTGACTTCTGTTCAGAAAAGCAGTTTGCTCCAGCAAGAGTGTAAGCAGGCAGTGGGAAACAGTCGCTGCCATGAAGCTGATGTCTCTGTCATTGACCTTTGTGAGCAGCCTAAAGGTGATATCTCTTTATGGACACAGATTTGATACCCTTTGTCCTGGAAAGGAACATTTTCTGCCTGCTCCTCTGCTTATGTACAGTTACTAGGGCAGATATGTTGAGGGCTGTATGTGTTGGATCTTGGAAGAGAATTCTGAGGAGCTAAAATGGATTTGGCCTCCATGTCTGGACCTTGGGATCCATAGGAGGATCCAAACCAAACCCAACAAGAATATTGTGACTATCTTCTAACATTTGAAAACATTTTGTTTTTACATTGAGAGTCACTTAGTAATTTTCAAATACTGCATTTCAAATGCTACTAGGACTACCAAATGGTACTAGGATGACCAACACCAAATACATTATATGCATGAAATAGCTTGCAGACAAAAAAAAAATTAGATGAGTGGAAATGAAGGTCATGGAGAAGAGCATGATGCAGATGATGTTGACAATGGTCACCCTTGTGAGAAACATTTTAAATCCAGAAGTCATCCTGCACCTGTGACACCATCATCTAGAAGTGATGCACATTCAGCTTCAGTTTTTCAGTCATTAGGAAAACAACATGTACGTCAATCAGCTATATCAATAAGACTCCTAATGACAAGATGACATCTGGAAATGAGAAAAAATTGATCAAGTTCACACAAGAGTGACATGCTTCTGGTAATCCCATATTAGTAATTGAAAACAGTTCTTGGTGGGCAGTATACTAGTTTTCAGTATTTTATAGTGTAAAACTATTAGAAGAAAACATAAACAAAGGATTTTGGCTGTAGTTAGATTAAATTGAAAAATTTCTGGGGGAATGTGCCAGACTTTGATTGAAATACCTCAACTAGTTTTTTAACTGAATATTGAAACAGGAGAGAACAGATATTCTGTGAAGTGTATTAATAGTAAAAATGTTTGGTGCTAGTGATAGTTGGAAGTAAGAGAGTAGCTTTTCTGCCAGTTAAGTGTTAGTAATGTGAACATGTGGGCCATCATAATAGACAAATGTTCACATATTACTATAATAAAATCTTTCTCATGGCCTAAACCTCCTTTTTAATGATTTTATGAGGTTAGACACGCTGTGAATGATCTAGAAAAGACCAAAATAAGTAGTAAAATACCTGAAAAATACTTTTATTCTAGCTGCATTTTTAAGTAGCAGGCAGACAAGCATGGTAAGAATGATGTGGTAACCCTGAAACTTTCTAACAAATTCAGTAAATGTGATAGTATTTGTAAGTTAAAAAAAAAACTGCTTCAGGAAATGGTGACTACTGAGGACCTAAAAGTGATGACATACTGTACTTGATAATGATGTCTTTTGGGTTCACTAATAGCACCTTCTGATCATTCTACAGCCAATTTCTTCTGCAGTCACTGTATCTGAATTGAGTGAAACATTTTTCAAGCATTACTAAATTTATGGCCAAACTTAAGTCAAGTCTTTTGAAAATATAAGTGTCTTTGCACTCACAATTCATGAAAAAAATGCAAGTAAAGGATTTTATTTACAGATTGGTAGCATTTTGAATAGCAGGCCATTATTGAGAACAAATGTTGTAAATGAGAGGTTCTAAGACAGTAATGCTAGCAACACCCCTGGTTTACAGCAGGGGTGTTGTTATGCCAGGTCATGGGCAGCCAGGTCAGGGATTCACCCAGGGCCTGGAGAAGCAACTGAGATCAGAAGTATGTAGAGTCGGAGTGTAGGGGAGCCAAGAAGCCAAAAGCCAGGAGATCTGTCTGAGGAGCCAAGTCGGAGACCTGGAGGGTTGGGCAGAGCATGGAGTCAGAAGGCCTGCTGGGTTGGATATCCGAAAGATCAGAACAGGAGTCAGACTAGGGAGCCGAATGTTCAAGCCAAACTCGGGGTCCATGGGTGAGCCAGGTTAGGTAATCAAAGAATCAATCAGAGCTGGTAGAAGTTCAAGCTGAGGACAAAGTAGCTTGAGTACAAGCATGAGCGACTGGTGCCTCCTGCATCTGGGGGGGCACCTGCAGAAGCCGCCAATGGCAGTGGCCCTGTCAGGGGGGGCACCAGCGCTGCCATCATCAGTGTCGGCCATTGGGGGGGCATCAGCCCCATCAGGTGGGGCATGTGCACACCTGTGCACCCCTTACCAGTTGCCTATGAGTACAAGGTTGATCCCTGTTGCCCAGACACTTCCTCTTCTGGGTCAGGGGCCCTTTTCGAGGTGGTAAAGGGACAGTTGACCTTAGCTGGCCACTCTGGCACAGAGTGGGCTCCTTACTAGGCCCTGATGGAAGTTTCTGACCACCTGTTCCTGCCTGGGTGCTCAGTTGGGGAGGTGGTAGACTGGGATGAGCAGCTGTGCCAGGCTGGCTGAGGACCTGGGTTCAGGATCACAGCCTGACATGTCAAATGTAGCCCATGGGTCAGATCCAGCCCATGGAGCTGCTCAGTCCAGCCCACCAGGCTATCAGCAGAGCACTGAAAGTTGGAGGTATAGCTTAGAGGAGTGGACTGTTGTAGAATCGAGGGCCCTTGGGCCCCAGTGGACATTGGTGATCATTGGTAGAAGGGTGAGCAAGGGCTGATATAGCCCTGATCATCCTCCTGCTCTTTGGCCTGTTGCCACTGCTGCAACCCCATTGCAGTTTCATGCTGAGGCTGCTGCCACCACCACTGTGTGCTTGATGCCTTATTCTGGAGGTAGAGCTGCTGTTCCAGCATGGGGCACATGGTGGCAACAGTAGCTTTGGCATGGGACCTGCAATGGGGGCCTTAAGCACAGTGCTGGAGTCAGAACTGCCACCATGCCATGTGCCTGGATCAGAGCCCAAGTTGCTGCTGCTTCATTCCCCAGGCTGGATTCAGCCTGCAAGAAACTCCATAGTTCAGATTTGGTCCAGGATGCAAGGTGACTTTTGACATCCATGATTTAAGTGTTTGGCGAGTTTTATCAAGCCAACCACACCCATCATGGGAAAGTATTTTCAAGTTGTGCAGCATATGGAGCCTTTTCAGTTACTTGGTCCAAAAGTTTCATCTGGGAATGTATGTTGCTCCTACAGCATTGTGGCAAGGTCTGGAAACAGCAGAACCTCTGGCTTCTCATGTTCTTGTCTGCTTCGGATTTATCCAGCTTCTACAGCATGTGAAAGAAACTGGTCAATGTTTGGACATAAGAAACTGGTCAATGTTTGGACATATGTTCATAAAATCAAGAAGCAGGCTTGGGTTAAAAAAACGTTACTTGCTTCAATTTATGGAAATCTTCTGTTTAAAGAAGTAGATGGAGATCGTGCTGATAGTTTAGAATCTTGTGGATCTTGTCAGACAGATTCTGAGTTGAGAATAAATCTTGAGTTATGCTGTTATTCCCACAATATTTGCATGAATAAGTAAATTAAGTCATATTACTTGTTTACTGAATACCTGGTTTTGTATATAGTTGCATTTAAACTATCTATGATGAAAATCCTATGAAAAAATGTTTTCTTACATTTCATACATATATGCAGTAGTACTTTCTCTTTATAAGCCATGTTATACATAATATGTTTCTCTAACTGTAACATTTAGTTTTGATAAGTAAGTAATTACTGAAGATACTTCAATTTTCTGCAGAAATTTCATTTTTGGGGGGTGGGAGAAAGGGTGGAAGAGGAGGAGAGGGGGAAACTAAAGAGAAATAAACACCTAGCTCCCACACTACATTTTCAGAAATGTAATGTCTGCAGACAAAAACTATTTTTAGTGCTTAAGTCTAGAAGCAAAGTCTTTGCTATCCTTATTTTCTTGTACAGGGTTTGATTGTTCTTTTTAACTTTGACATTTTAATCTATACATTTATTTTTATTTTCTTCTATTTTTAGCTTGAATCTTACATGTGTATGTACTTTTTCTAATTTTCTGTTGCTTTCTTCTCTTTTATTCTGATTCTTTTCTCTGCCTTTTAATTTGGAGAAAAAACAAATAAGAAAAAAGGTGAGATACCAAAGTATATAGAACCAGCTCGTAGGAATTTGAATGAACTGTTTGAATGAATCATAGCTGTGTGTCATATTTTTTAGAAAAACAGAATCTTTTCAATCTCTCCCTTTACTTACTCTCTTTTGGGTTTGCCTTATGTGCAGAATGAACAGCTTCGCCAGGATGTAGTTGATTATCAGAGACAAATAGATTCACAAAAAGAGACACTTCTGACGAGACGAGGAGATGATTCTGATTACCGATCTCAGTTGTCCAAAAAGAACTATGAACTTGTCCAGTATTTGGATGAAATTCAGGTAAAGTTTCTGAGTTCCAGATAAACTTATAACAACCATTGAAAGTGTGTTTTAGAAAAAATGAAGAAATGTAATGTTCTTAAATGGTTCTAGAATGACACCTTTTCCCCCAATAAATAAGTTAGTGTCCAGCAGTAGTGTATATTTTTCTACATGGCTCTGTCAATATGACTTTGATTTTCATGACAACTGAGGAAGTTAATTATGCTGGTTTAACCATAGCCCTCTTTGAACCGAACTGTTGATAAACTATGTCAAGTACCAAGACACTTATTTTTTTTAAATAGCATTTCTTTATCTTTGCAGACCTTGACTGAAACCAATGAGAAATTAGAAGCACAAAACCAAGAAATGAGGAAGAATTTGGAAGAATCGGTGCAGGAAATGGAAAAGATGACTGATGAATATAATAAAATGAAACTTATTGTGCAGCAATCTGATATTGTGATGGATCAGTTAAGAAAAGAAAAAGAACAGTATAAATTTCAGGTAAGGAATCGGTTGACAGATAATACTTCCGAGTGACATTCTTAACTTTAAACAATATATTGTTAGGATTCAAAAAGTAAACTTTATTTCTAGCAGAAAATGTCCACCTTATTTTATCCAGTTTGAAATAGTAGTGCTGTTGAAAAAAAAATGTTTACATAGAGAGCTATCTTTCAGTGTAGCACAATGTTTTAAGATGGATCTGAATATAAATCACAGAGAAATAATTTCAAATAAAATACTAGCATACTGTACCTTTAACTGAATCATAACTTCTGTTACATACTATAGCTTAATATCAGTGGTGTAACTAGGGTAGTGCAACTGCCCCAGATGTTGACAGAGATGAGGAAGATGGAAAAACTGGCTTTTGCTGCAGCTGTGTGATTTATTTGATTGCAGTGGGACTGGCAGCTGGAAGTTGCCACTGCTACTGAGTGCAGCAGCCACCCCAGGCACCTGGCCATGTTCTTACACTGCTGCTTAGTATAGTAGGTGCATTTGTAGTGAATATGTGTTTTAAAAAAACAGTATGGATGCATGCTTCTTGTAGTACTAATCAAAGCGCTAATATATACAGGTGCAAGAGCTATCAGACCAACTGAAAGCAAAGAATGAAGAAGATGATCCACTCATGGCAGCTGTAAATGAAAAAGTAGAAGAATGGAAGGTACTTTTATCATATGTTTCTGATCCTGTGGTTGTGTGTGTTATCTTTTGGAATTATTTGAGATGCCTCTTATTTATTCATGTGCTTTGCAGAGAATTTTGGCATCAAAAGATGATGAGATCATCGAATATCAGCAAATGTTGTTAAACCTGAGGGAGAAAATGAAAATGGCCCAGCTTGATGTAGACAAAAACAATGTTATGGTGCTCCAGCAGGTATTGTTTTATGCACAAGTACCTGTGTATGAATTATTCATTAAGCACACTACTAGTTTGATATAATCAGCCTTCTCTGCTTTACAAACACCAGAAGTCCACGTGTGATGACTGAAGTGAGCTGACTTATTCAGGGAGACAGGTTAGCCTAATGTACTTCTCTCCATGTCCACTAGCTGAACTTTCTGTAACTGGTGTTCTGACTTTTCTAGTCTAGTTATTTGCCCACTTCATCATCTAGCCACATAACCAGAACCAGTTAATGCAGTTAAATTATAAAATAATATTTTATTGGTTTTTCATAGATCTGTATGTATCAAATATACACTTAATGTTTGTATCTTGTACTGTTTTTTTCTGCCTTGCATTTATACATAATGTCTGAACTCTCTAAGTGCTAGTTCTTTAACTTTTTAATGCAATGTTTATACTAGCTGTTTTTCATCCCTTCATTTGCCTTTCTGCTTGAAGCATTCATTTATTTTATGTTGGTAGTTCATCGTTAAACCATAAAGCCCATTTCCTACCCCCCCGCAAATAATTGTCTTTTTTCAAGGGTATACAAGAACGAGACAGTCATATCAGGTTGCTTACTGAGCAAGTAGAACAATATACAAAAGACATGGAAAAAAATGCATTGATCATAGAAGACCTGAAAAATGAACTCCGAAAAGATAAAGGTTACTTGATATTTTTTTAATATACATCTTAAAATAATAATTAGAAAAGATGCATCAAAATCCTTTTTTCCCCTTAAATGCTAATCAGATTACTTTAAAGTATTCAAAACCATTTATCTCCTTTCTGGTTGCCCATTTCCATTTGTCAAATGCAGCCAGCTTTTAAAATACCTGTTAACATGTCAAAAGTCTGTTCATAATTTGGCTTATTTAAATTCTATAGACTATTTTATGTCACTTGAGTTGTATATAATTATTCATAAATACTACATTATTCATAAATGCCATTTATAAAAGCAGATCTTCCAAATTTTATTTTAAAAATTGTAAGTACATTTGGATTTGAAACCGCATTAATAGAATGTAAAAATTATTAGAAACTCCTTCTGAAAACAGTAACTTACCAATGTGGACTGTGATTCTTCATAGACTGAAGGCATAGAAAGATACAACAATTCTGTATCTGATAGAAGCTGTTAGACTACAGTTATTACATCTGCGTGGTTCAGTATTATTACAAGCATAGTAAAACTGCTCCAACTTGACGTCTGCTTCATTTAGTGTTAAAATTAGTATGATTTAGCTAAATTGTGTTGCTGCAGGACAAAGCAAGTATAACGGATTGTAAGAGCTGATGTGCATTCCTGAGCAACAGCAGCTCCCCTTCCTCTTTTAAAGCAGTTAAGGATGTGGCCAAACATACTTTTTAGGATGTGTCTACCTTAGAAAGTTATACTAGTATAAAGAAAGGAATTGAAGGTAAACCTCTCTGGTTTTGTTGCTGTTTTAATGAGTACTGCTTGCAAGTTTAGTTTGTCACTTTGGTATTAGTTTTAGCCAGGGGCAGGCAACCTATTGGAGTGATCAGAATTGCTGCTTGCAACTTAGCTGGTGTTCCTGATGCTACTTCCCCCATCACTGAATTGCTGCCAATGTCCTAGCTTCATGAGCTAAATTAAATGGCTTTGGGGCTGGATCCACCCTGCTGGTTGTAGGTTGCAGATTTCTTTAAGCTGAAACAGAACGATCTATTTTACAAGGGGAGGTGAGAAGTAGAATAACTCTATTTGCTGTGAAAACTCCAGTTGGCCTTAAAGGAGAATTCACGGTGCATAAAATGAAGCAAATCTATAAGTATTTGTAGCACTACATGATTAGTAAAGAATATCCTGATCCAGGAAAAAAAACTTATAACTGGTGCCATTCAACTTAAGCTGAATAGAGTAGTCCATCATATATACTAGCTTCTTATTAAATTTGCTTTTTAAAGTAATAAGAATAAAAAAATAAAGCCTTAATCTGAATGTCTGTGTAATTATTTATTTCAGAAGAGGATAAATAATTTGTGGAAATCAAAACAGATACAAAATAATTGGAGGCATTTTTTACCTTGTATCAGGAACCACTTTTATATAAAAATATTTTATTTTTTAAAATAAATTATTGCTTTTTCCCAGGTTTCTCTTCTCTAGTTCAGCAAAATCACATTGCAGCAATACAGGAAAAATTGCAGCTGCTGGAACAGAAAACTAAAGAAGCTGAACGATCAGCAGAACTAGCAGAAGCAGATGCTATGGAGAAGGATAGAGAACTTATTGAGACTCTGAAGCGGATGAAAGATTATGAAATGGTACACAATTTATTTGAGAAAATTGTATTTTATCATTAGTTTTTATTATTATCAGTAGTTTTTATCATTCTTTACAGATCATTTTGTGACATTCTAACGATTGTACCACAGTTTAGAAACAAAACAAAGCAAAACAGACTTTTAATAAAGAGCTGCTTATTCTGTATTTTCTTATTCATACTCTTTTTACCTTTGCTCTAAATGGTGGATAAGCCAGCTGAATCTTAAGTTAGCTGTCCTTGGCAAATTGTTAAACTACTGTTTGACCAAATAGAGCTGTCATTCAGAAATGATGGAAATTGGATAGTCAAGGTGAGGATCTGTTGAGGAGTCACCATGTAAGCTGATGAGAACCTCATTTTACAGTCTGGGGAGGGGGGACAACTTCTTAAAAGCTTCAGCTGTACCTAGAAGGATATCTAATATCACAGAGACATAAGCATATGAATAAGCAGATGGTGTTTTTACTCCCTTTTCTTGATTACAGCTGTGCGTTATATTTTTACATTCTTCAAATGCGATATAAAACTAACCTCAACCCAATGAAGTCAGTCCACCTGTGTAGAGATCACAACTATTCTAGAAAGTCTGGAACTGAACAGAATCAATTATCTTGTAATGGTTTCTTTGCTTACAGAAACACTCTGGCTTGTGACCTTAAATAACACTTAAATGATGAAGGAAACATAGTTTTCTAAAGTAAAAGACTCCCATTTTAAATAACAAGTATTATTTTCACTGATTAGAAAAATCATGTACTTATTTACAGGTCAAGCCTGGCAACAGGATCAACTACTCCACCATAATCCTAACTCAGTAGCCTCCAAAATGAAATCTTTTGCTTACTCATTATCAGGGATCCTGGTTTTCTCTGATTAAAAAAAATCCCCAATTTTTGAAACACCACTAATTAATATGTATGTGTGTGTGTGTGTGTGTGTGTGTGTGTGTGTGTGTGTGTGTGTGTGTATGCATATGTTTCATTTTAATCATGGAAAAATGTGGATTTGGGTAACGTTTTTAAATCCAAAAATTAGGGATTTTTTTTTATCAGAGACAACCAGGATTCCTGCTCCATATCTACTTCTTATCTATCCTAAATACTTTCCTTCTCTTTTTTTATTTTTTTTTGTTTTCCACCTAGTGTAATTGTTTTGGACAGTAAGCATTTCTTACTAATAATTAATTAGTTTCAGCTAATGTTAAATATTATTCTAATATTAGAATATTACTATTTAGTTTTTAATGCTCAGAAATACTATTAAAATATGAAATAGGACATTATAGTTTTCTTATGTTTTTTTTTTATATAAGAAATATGTCCACATATATCCACTTTGGAACCGTTACAGGGAATATATGGTTTGGAAGATGCTGTGGTTGAAATAAAAGATTTAAAAAAGCAGATTAAAATAAGAGATCATGAGATAGAAGCCTTAATCAAAGAAGTGAACAAACTGGAACTTAAAATTAATGATTTTCTTGATGAAAATGAAGACCTCAGAGAACGTCTAGGTATTGATTTTTTGTCATTAGTTACGTTTGTTGTCATCCTCAAGAAAGCTCAGGGTCTTGTCCATTAAATTTTACCATATGTGTCACAGAGTTAGGCTATTATCTGGCCTTAATTATATGGAAGTAATTTTATCCATACTGTCAAAATTTAAGTAATTGCTTTTAGTTAATTTATTAAGAACAGCCAAAAAGCTACAGAAGTGAGGTGGGGGCGAAGGGGAGAGGGAAACCCTTCAGAAATAAGCTATTCTTTGCTGAGCTGTTTTGGGTTTGTTTTTTTTGTTTGTTTTTTTGTTTTTGGGGGGGTTGCATAGGAAATAAATAGACTGAATAAATTTTTCTTCATTCCAAGATGCATAGTCTGCCTAATCCAATCAAATGGTACAATATGAGCCAACTACATGTATTTATTTTATACATAATACTGCATTGAAAAATGTAGACAGATAAATTTAATGTGAATTAAGGTACTTTCTGCTTGTTGGAAATTTTTTTTCTCCCCTAGGAGAAACTGAGTGAATGCTTGTACACTGATATTTTTTACAGGGAGAACAGTGATTCTCCCAGTAGAAACATGGTGCCTGTATGTGGCCTAAGTTTAAGTCTCCAAGTATGCTTTGTCTGTAGTATTAGTAATCTACTATTTTTAGTTCTCCTTAATAAATCAACCAACTATAGCTAAAGTAAAACAGTCTGTATTGTGTTTCAGGTCTTGATCCAAAGACAATGATCAATTTAAATGAATTTAGAAAGAGCAAAACACTGAAACAACAGCAGTACAGAGCAGAAAACCAGATTCTTTTGAAAGAGGCAAGTAAAAGCCTATTTTTAAATATGGTTTTATAAATTCAGTTGGAGAGAAATGCTTATTAATGTTTAAATATATGCAGATTGAAACACTAGAAGAAGAAAGAGTTGCACTGAAGAAACAGATTCGTAAACTGGCTCAGGAGAAAGGAAAAAGAGCTGCATTATTAGGTAGGATGTAATCGTTGCATTGTATTTTGATTGATTTTTGCACTGTGCCTTTTCAGACCAGCGATGAAGTGATTTTGTGTGGTCTTGTTGGGGATTACTTGACAATGTGCTCATTTGCAAATGTATTTAAAAATTATGAAACTGACTCACTATTTTTGGCCTAGACTTCCATTTATATCTGAAAGATGGAATGGCGTACTTTGTATTAATTCTCCGGCCTGCTACCTGCTCTGACTTATGATGGCTCCACTGAAGATTGTTCCACCAGCTGATAATATATGGGGTGTTCCTTCCATATACTCACTCTCCAGCAAATCTTTATAATGTGGGTGTTACAAAGAGCTGGATATAAGAATCTGCCATTTCTGTGCCAACAAAGGAATTCCTTGCCCCCTCCCTGCCAAAAAAAATTATGAGCTGCTTTTTAGAGCAGTATTACAATCCCTTTGTAGTAGAGAAGAGAGACCAGAAATCTGATCTACTGCTGGGAACATTTCACCATGTTCTTGTGGTAGATAAATACATTTATAATCATTTATTTGTAAATTTGTTTGTAATTAGGATTGGATGCAGGTGACCTCCAGCTGACTGATAACTTTACTGAGGAGATGAAGACGAATAAAAGGAAATCAGATTTCATGAGCACAGATGATGCTGATGAATTTAAAGCCAAGGTAGGGTCATGTCTATGCATAAATGAGTATTGTATATATAATTATGAATTAAAGTAAAAAAAAAAGTTCCTTTCTGAACATTTGGGTGTTAAGTTTTTAATTATCTGCCAGTATTGTTAAGATGTAAAAAAAAAAAAAAAAAAAAAAAGAGAAAGATCCTAAATGAAACAATTTTTGTGTTAGTGAAACTATAACAAACATTGTTTTTTCATGAATGCAGGTTAGCAGGTCATATAATATGGAGACAAAAACAATGCTTTCAGTTAGAAGAGCATCATTTAGTGGGTTAAAACCAGACAGAGAGAGGCGTGAGACCACCAAGGCTTTGGGAAACCTCTCGAGAAGAATTTCTGGAATACTTCATGGATTTAAATTTGTCAGAAAAAAGTAGAAATATTTATTTTGTCCCATTAGACTCTAGAAATGATTGGCATAGTTCTGAAGCTTTTTCTATAAAAGAACTTTACGAATCAACAGAACTGCAATTTACAGGGACACGAACAGCACCAGACTGTACAGTCAATAGGCAGATATCACAAGGCTTAAAATCGAACTGTACAGGTTTGTCTCCTGTTTCACAAATTACACAAAAAGCTTTCAAAAGTCAAGAGACAGAAGGGTGCTGCTATAGCCAAAATTCTGGAACCGAAGTATCTTTTCAAGAGCACACAGACAAAACATGTCTTCCAGATTTCCAGGGAAGGCCGTCTCCTAGCGAAAAGTCTGCAATTTTCAGTCAGTCTGTTCTTAGAAAGCCAGCAAGCCCATGTAAATCACAATTAAGAAAATTGGAAGTTGAGCAGGACCACCTTGAAATAAAGTGTTCTGCCTTTCAAGATGCCAGCAAGGAACAGATGGGCTCTCCAGATTTGTTGCAGGTAGAAAATTTGAGGACTTCACTTGAAAGTGGACAGTTGGAATACACATGTCAGATAGATCCAGTCGAAAACCTCATAGGGCAATTAAGGAGAGAATTAGTTTTCCTTAGATCACAGGTGAGACACTGCCACAGTATGTGTAAGTTTATCTCTTGTAATTTTTAGGTGAATATTTTCTGTCATTTATTTTGAGTATATCATTTTAATACTTATTACTTCATCAATTTACTTTAAATAAATATAGGGCAGTTTCACTTGAATTGGTATGTATGCAGTATAAGTAATGAGAGATTTTTAATATAAAGCCACTGGCACTGTAGCTGATTTGGTACCCTTATGTAGACAGTAAAAATCTCCTACGTCATACTTCTTTCCGTTTTTATCTATAAAATATTTTTATTTCTTTGGCCTACTCAAGCTTTTACAAATGCAGATAAAATTCTTTTTTTTTTATCTTCTCTCTCATCTTTCCCTCCTCCTTACTCCATATCCCTGCAGTCTTACCTTTTAGACACTGTTATGTCTATAGTGTTCTCTCTAATCTTAAATTTTAATTCCAGTTAAATAACAAGCCACAACACTGAAAGGATTCCTTTTTAATTTAAATTTAATACAAAATTGGGTGATTCACAGCCATTTATCTAAATGAGGCAAGACAGGGAAGCCTGTTCTCTACTAAGAGATGCAGAAGATGAGAATGGTACCCCCTGCTAGAGGATGCAACAGCTTTAGCACATGGGATTCATGTCACCAAGAACATTAGTCAATGGAGAGGACCAGTGCATACATTTGGTGAATGGCTTCTTTTTCCCCTGGCTACCCTCCAACTTGCAGAGAGTACCTTAGCTGGCTTGCAACTACTTTTATTCATCTCCATCCATATTAGGAAAAGTTTTCATGGGGAAAATAAAAGCTCATCTTAGAATCGAGTATCAGAATGCTTCAGCTGTGAGGACCAGCTATGTGGTGAGCCTGGCTGGATCAGAGACAGCATCAGCAGTGTGCACATACATGCCTCCAGCATCTGCTCCCTGCCAGGCTCCCCTACTATAGTCTCCCTTGCTGGCAGGAAGTCAAGCAGGAAAGGAGAACTCTGCACACTGCTACTGCAATCTCCAGACAGCCAGGCTTCCCTGTGCAGTGGCTCCCCACAGCTCCCAACTGGAGCAGGTTGACTCTCAGTATTGGCGGGCACAGGGGAGCTCCAGAGCCCTTCCTGCCCTGTGCTGTAGGAAGCAGCTGTGCAGGGTACCCAGCTCTGCAGCATGCAGATTGTACCTTTCAGTCTGCTCTCAGCCAAAAGGGGCGGTGAAGGAGGGGGTACCAGGGAAGGAGAGCCAGGAACGGAAGGAAGAACCAACCCCTGCTGAGCCAGGATCCTGGTACAGCTGCTCCCTGCTGTGTGGGATAGAAATAGCTCTGGGGCTTCCCTGTGTCTGGATCAGAGGGGGAAGCAGCAGAAGTGGGGAACAAGTGGTGGGGTGGGGGCAGCCAGGGGATGGGAGCCAGGCCACCCCTGCTTTTCCCCCACCTGTCCCCTGCCCCTGTTTTTCCCTCCACCCATTTTGCCTCCTCTCCCTCACCTCTGCTTTTCTCGTTGCCTGCTCCTTACTTGCCCCTTTGCTGTTGTCTTCCTGCCATGGCAGTGGTAGGGTACACATTTGAGATGACCCAACAATAACTAGTTTCTAAACTTGAAAAATTATAACATTTATAATTATCCTTTTATAGAATGTAATTATTGGGAGGGGTCATCTTACATTCAAAGTTGTCTTGGATTCAGGTAAATCCAGTAATATAACAAAGCTGCAAAGCATGTAATACAATTTAGTTTTTCCTGTGCATATCTATATATCTTTCTTTATTCATATAATAGAAAAAGATCTCAGAAATATAATATTGCAAGCAAATTGAAATCAATCCTTTAATTATATTTCATTGTTCCTTTAGAATGAGCAGATATCCAGGAATTTGTTGGCCAAGAATATACTCAATAGAAATACAGAACTAGAGCTTGAAAAATGCAGAAGCCAGGCAGTGCAGGTAGTTCAAGATTTTGCAAAGACATTTATGATGAGATGATAAATGTGTGCACTAAGATTGTTTATGTCTTTAACAGTTCTTTTTCTGGCTTTCTTCCTGTGCAGATTTGGACTTTTTACATGACAAGACATAATTGTTCCTGGAAGTGTAGAATATATACAATTTAACAATACTTATTTGAGCATATTTTCTTATTTAATGACCCATTCCTCAATTTTATAATTCTCTTTGATATTTCACCATTAAAAGTCTGAATTTTTGTCTTAAAAATCCATTTTTAAATTTGTTTCTTTTTCTTTGTCCCCTGGTAGTATGAATACCTGGCAAAAGAATTAAATGAGAGAGAGAGAGACTTGGAACAGAACAGGACTGTAATAGCTAAATTTCAGTCTAAATGTAAGTTGTAATTCTTTTGTTGTATCAGGCATATCTTTATTTGTAACTTTTTTCTTCTCATGTTTAAAATGATAAATTACTGAGTATCTTTTTTAATGCACGGAATGAGCATATATATATGGGAGGTACATCAGATTTATTTGGCAATAGTACCTCAACTCTGAAATTTAGGTTGAGGATTAATCCAGATGAAAACATGACAGCTCTAAAATGATGAGAAAAAGCTTTATTTACCAAATTCTCTTTTATCAGTGGTCACCAACCAGTGGATCTCGATCCACCGGTAGATCTCAGAGCCTCTTGGAGTTGATCTGAGGCTGGGGTGGGGGGCTGAGTGCTTGAGTGCGTACATGCATGCGCCCTAGCCCAGGAGGTCAGTCTGTTGGGGAGGGAAGGGGCAGGGGCTAGATCGAGGTCCCCGCAGTGAGGAACAGTGCCGCAGAGGCAGGAGCAAGGGTAAATTGAGTAGGGCCCTGCCCGGGTGAGACTTACCTGCTGGGGAGGTGCACCCCCAAATAAGTTTTCCTCCCTTTGCCTCAATCTGCCCTGCCCCCACCCTTTCCCTCCCTACAGACTTAGCTGCTGGGGGGGAGGAGGTGGCGCACAGTAGATCTTGGGTTTCTTTTAAATGCCAAAGGTGAACTACTTAAGAAGGTTGGAGACCACTGTCTTATGTCTTTAGGATTTCACTCAGCACTTCAACTTCTCTCTTTAAAAGCATTCTCATTATGTTTATATATACTTTTAATAATTTAAACATTAAAGATATAGATCAGTTACAGCAGGCGTTGTCAACTGCATACCTCTGAGGATACTTTGATGAAATGACCCAGGGGGTATGTGGGGGTGGGCGGGGAAGGAGCGCTGCCACCCCATGCCTCTGCCTCATAGGAGCAGGGGCGGGATGAGAGCAGGGCCGCACAGACACTGTGCAGCCTCTGCTCTGCCGCTCACCACACCCCTGTTTTGCGTCCAGCCCCTTGCCACCTCCCTCCCGCTGGGGGTACATTTATTAAAAAGGAGGCTGCCAGGTGTGCACTTATTAAAAAAGGTTGAAAACCCCTGAGTTACAGTATATAGGAAGCATGTCGTCTTCACTTTAGTATATGAAATGAAAAAGACCAAATAGTTCTTTTCTTTTGCCGCATCCAGTAAAGTACTTAAACATACCCCTTGCTTTAAGCTTGTAAAACCATGTTATTGAAGATAATAGTCAAACTCACTTGTTTAAAGTTAAGCACACGCATAACTTCTTTGCTGGATGAGGACATGAATCAGAGAATTGGATATATTTGCTTTTAAAGTACTGAAAATGAAAGTCTTAAGAAACAATGGTTGGAATATAGGAAACTCAGAACTTTCAAGAGAAGATTTTTTCTTTCACTGAAGTGAAAGCTTACAATTTTTCATGACAAGGGAATTCTAAAATGTTGTGTAGATGAAGTAAAGAAGTTTCATTTTGATTTTTAAAACAAGGTAGGTGAGGTCCCTGAAATCTGGCAGCCTAGTTAAGAAGATTTTTGCTCTGCAGCTGCCAGGCTCCCTACCATCAGGGCTTCCATACTTGTAACAAGACGTCTAGGAAGCCTAAGAAGTTTTGACTTGAACTGGGGCTTCCAGGGGTGGCAAGGTTTGAATACCAGATAAGAGAACAGGAAGCCCACTTAGATTTAGCACAGTCAACATATTTCCATGTATAATTTTGATGTTGTTGAACTGGTATTTTCTGATGCAGAATGTTTCAAGAAAACTTCCAACCAGCTCTACTATTAATTCCTTAGATCAATATTTATGTGCTTAAGATGAATATTCTTATTGTCTTTCAAACTGTCAGAGACTAATGAAATTCAGGTTTTCTAAAATATTTTGAAATATTATAGCAACTTAAAAAATATCCATAACTTTATTTCAGTAAAAGAATTATCAGAAGAAAATAAACAACTTGAGCAAGGAATGAAAGAAATACTAGAAGCTGTCAAAGAAATTCAGAAGGATCCTAGTGTGAAAGGAGGAGAAACAGCACTAATCATCCCTAGTCTGGAAAGATTAGTAAACGTAAATTGTCTTTTATTGGAACTGTTTGACTTCATAGAAGTTGTATACATACTACTGACTATATTTCAAGCATGGTATTACCTTAGTATTGAATATTGGCTGTTAGGCCCCAAATGCCTCCCAGTGTGGCCCTTCAGTACATCCAACTGGATATTTGCTGGGGCAATTAAAAGGGGGAGGGGCAAGTTATTCCTCTGTCTACTTCTGAGCCTCTCTACAGCTTCATTTTGATCTTCATTTATGTGGACTGATACCCAAGAACAGAATAGGTTTCCTGTTTCTTCCATCTCATTGTGTTACCATATAAAGAGTAGTGCAATTATTTATCCGAGTCTTTAAATGTAAAATCTTAGCAAGAAGGGGAAAATACGGATGATCAATAGATAATACCTAGTTTCTATATGGCTTTTCACCCTAAATATTTGAGAAGAACATAGCTTACTAGTATGCTACTGTATTGACATTTCCACTATTGATTTTATCTTTTAATGTTCACAGTGCAGCTTTTGCAGCTTTAGGAAAATAAGAATCAGTTTTTCAATAAATAAAAACACAGATTAAAAGCATAGCACAACTGAAACAAAGTTAACAAAAACAAAACAAAATGAGCTGTTGCCTCAGACAAAAAGCCTGGATAAAAATGTATATTTGTACACTTTTCTGTATCTTCTGTGATGTTCTCTTCAGACACACCTGGCCTAATATTAACATGCTTATTAATAGTTGGCATTGTTTCCCTTATTGAGCCATCTTTCTAAAAAACCTGTTCCCACATAAAATTAAAAAAGGCCCAGATATTAGGGGACAGTCTTCTAAAATTTGTCTAAAATATCTCCCAGCTATACAGTTGTTCTAGTAAAAGATTTTGCCAAGCAAGCATTGGTTCTAACAAAATTAATATAATTCAAGTTCTTTAGTAAATACCATTATCAACAAAATTGTTCTTAGCTATTAAAAAAATCTAAAAGGTTGCTTTTTTGTTAATTCCATGTTACATATGCTGGAAAAGTCATTTTTTTAGGAAATATGTAGAAAGTGTTTTGGATTCTTCTGTTTGTTTTGTTTTTCTGTTTTCTAAGTGAATTGATATCTATTAGGCAATTGAATCAAAAAATTCAGAGGGACTCTTTGATGCCAGATTGCATTTGAAGGCTCAAGCTGACCAACTTACAGGGCGAAATGAAGAGTTAAGGCAGGAGCTGAAAATATCTCAGAAGGAGGCAACAAATTTTTCTAACCAGTTAGCAAAAGCAAATGTAAAAGTAAGTACTTTTTATGATTTTACATTTAAAAAGTGATTCCAATGGCAGCACCAAACGAAGTGCACTTAATATCAGATATAGTTGTCTTAAAAATGATGCTTCTATCTAATTTTTAACTTCACTGATATTTTATTTGCAGACTAGCCAATTGCCTGTCAAGAATGATCGCAGGGTGGAGCGGGTGGGGACGGAGTCCTGGACCCCCTCCCCTCCCCCCTGGTCTGGGCCTGCTCCCCCTTTCCTCCTGTTGCTTGGGGTCTGGGCCTGCTTCCCCCTCCACCGCCGCAGCGGTGGGGGGAAAGAAGGAGCAGGCCCAGGCCTGATGCTGGGGAGGACTGGGCCCAAGGGTGGGGAGAAGCCAGGCCACTGCTGCAGGGGGCAGGAGTGAACAGCAGGCCTGAGCCGACGGATGGGAGGAGCGGGCTCGGCACCGATGTGGGAGAGTGGGGGTGGGGGAGGAGTGGGCCTG
>NW_005842909.1:50477-74167 GCF_000455745.1 Alligator sinensis | reverse complement strand
CCCCCCACTGCCACAGCAGGCTGGCTTTTCCCCTGGCTCGGGCTCATTCCCCCCAGCCCCCCGCATCGGGCCTGGGCCCATTGCTTCCCTGGCCCCACCATCACCACTGATGCCATGGCGTGTTACTGGTAGGGAGCAGGGCAGGGGGAGGGAGGGAGACCAGCACTACTGCCCTTGCTTCCCCCACCTTCTGTTCACTTTGTTGCCGCCACCTTCAGGGAGCGCTTTTCCCCTGGCTCGGGCTCATTCCCCCCAGCCCCCCGCATCGGGCCTGGGCCCATTGCTTCCCTGGCCCCACCATCACCACTGATGCCATGGCGTGTTACTGGTAGGGAGCAGGGCAGGGGGAGGGAGGGAGACCAGCACTACTGCCCTTGCTTCCCCCACCTTCTGTTCACTTTGTTGCCGCCACCTTCAGGGAGCAGGGTGGCCTCACCCCCCAACCCCCACTCTGTTTCCTTTGTCTCCACCATCATGGCGGCGGGCTGCCTTCTGTCAGAATGCTTCTTCAAGCTCTGATTGGCTGTTTGTCAGTCAATCAGAGTGCGAATAAAGTGCTACCTACAGACAGACAGACAAACTTAGGCTTCTATAAAATTAGAGTGTTGATTACATCTGCAGACTTGTCCTCAGTTAATTACATTCCTAACATTTCATCTCTAGAAAAATATTCATGTCCTGTATCCTATCATTGGGTATTATGAAACAGCTAACTTCTGAGGGACAGTTATGCTAAAAGGGAATTACGAAGATAAAAAAGACCAAAGAATGGTTCACTTTTTTTTTTTTTTAACCATGTCTCATAGGGCACTGAGGCTTAACATGATCTTCAGTTGTGTGAACCTGCTCAGGTGCTTAGCATCTAACCTTTTGGCTCAAAGTCTTAAGTATTTAACTTTAATGTAACCTTTAAAAAATGAAGGATTACTTTAAAAGATTTTGGAAAGAAATGGAAATAGTTAAATTATGGGGCACTTATAATTTATGACAAACTAAGATGGGAAACTAGGTTTTATGTCAACGTTAATCGCTGACTGATGTATTTTTTCCTGCTCTTATTTTTGTTTGTTTTCTTTAGATTGAACAACTTGAAAATGAGGTTCATTTGTTATGGCAGTCAGAAGGGGCCAATATAGTATTCAGAACAGTAAATCTTCCTGATGGGATGGTTCCTTCAAGTGCTAATATAATTAATTCTCAGAATGAATATTTAATACATCTTTTACAGGTAATAGTTTTATATCTAGTTATTACAGATATTTGTAACACACATCTGACTACTTCCAAATCCATTCCTATACTGTGTATGGGGGAACTGCAGAATCCTCTGAAATTATTCTCTATGTTATTCTAATACTCGGCCTCTTGTGGCTAAGATCAAGTGTAGTTCCCTAGTCCTGTTCATCAATTCCTTGCCTGACATTTCTGGTTCTAGAAACTGGCTGTGGAAAATTCTCATATTTTTAAATCCATTAAGTCAATCTGACAAGAGGCACCAAGTCCTCTTTCCTCTGTTCTGGCTGCTAAATCAGATACTTCTTAAAACTACATTGAATTTCATACTCAGGATGGTTATCAACATAGTGTTTGAAAATCAGGAACATTGCACTGTGACTGAAAGGAATCTCTGTATCAGTGATTCTTAACTAAAATTATATTCAAAGCAGCCCTCAGAAAATGCCAACTCTTCACTTTCACTCATTTTTTGATCGTGGAAAAGTAACAGCAGTTCTTCTATTGCAAAGAACTCAGAAGAACCACTGCAGATCAGAATATTTTTTACGCTGGATTTCTACCTCTTGTTTATTTTGTGTCAATTGTGGGTAGGTATTTGTATATTTAGCAGTGGTGGTGATGATGATAATTATAACAGTTACTGAGAATTGCTGTTTTATGTGCATGGACTTACCTCTTGGACAGTTTGTGGAAGTAGCATTTTTTCAATATGGGCTTGCTTTGAAGGTTGACTTGCTTTGAAAGTTATTTTTAAATAATTTAATAAATTCTTCCAGTAGAAAAATTGTGTGGAAAATTAAGAAGATCTAATCAAAGATTATCATAATAAAAGGTGAAGGAGCACAGTCATCCAAATTTGGCCATTGGGAGGTCTTTCCTGTTAGTTTATTAAAAAAAACAAAAAATCAACTTATGTTTAATATGGTTTACTTTCTTTTACCAACAGGGCATTATCATAGTTTTACTTGGATATAACTATAAAAATTAGATTGTCAGAAGCTTGCCAGAATATATGTAACTGGGGCATATGGACATCTGTAGTTTGGCCCCAAAAAGGAAGGAGGATTGACTGCTCAAGAGTGCTTAATTATTATGCTGTAATCATTAGATTCTCATGAACCCATAGATAAAGCAGGGTTGCCATTGGAGTAGTTTTGCTATTTTAAACAAACTTTTATGTTGCAGATCTGCACAGCTTTTTTCATTTCATTCTTTCTACTAGTTCTGTGATGCCTCAGGGCCCTGCTACACATTCAAATTAAAGCTGGATAGAAACCAACTATTGAGTTGTTACACATTTTCACATGCTCATTTTATAGGTGGTTGGCTCTTTTTATATCTGGATAGTAGTTTTTATTATGTGATAATGACTTTGCATGTGTAACCGGCCTAAATTTATTGCACAGTTAACCAGCTGATTGTGTAATAGGCCTGTGCGAATAGGGAAGCATTCAATTCAGATTCGTCTGATTCGGCGGACAGTGATACACTTCGGAGATTGAGATCACTGTCCTGAATCGAATCGGCTTCGGAAGATTCGGCACTGATTTGGAGAGATTCAGTGATCTGGATCACCAGGGGAGAGGCAGGCACAGCTGGGTGGCTCCTCCGGCTGTGCCTGCCTCTCCCTGAGTGGGGGAAGCTGCGGGAGAAGCCCCCATGTTTGCCCTGCCTGGCCCCATCCCCCACCTGGCCCCAGCCCAGCCCTGGCTATGGCCTGCTGCCACTTGCCCCCTTCTGCCTGGAGCGAGCCAAGCCTGCATCCCACCCCTCCCTTCCTGCCCTGGGCAAGTGGCAGCAGGGCAGAGCCCCCGCTTCTAACACTGCCGCACCCACATCCCGTGCCCCCTGCCCCCTCCCCGAGTAATGTGCCCCCCCGCCCTGGCTGGGCAGTTTTGTCCCAGCCCCAATCCCTCCCTCCCCCACGCTCCTTCCCTCTTTCCTCTCCCAACTCCAACAGGCTTACCAGCTGGGGGCCGCCGTGAGCCGCCTGTCTGGAGGCAGCTGTGAGCTGCCTGTTTAGTCTATGGCCAAATCTCTGAATCAGGTGAATCTTTTTCCAAAGCTTTTCTGAATTGATTCAGATGCTTCCAACCGATTCGGAGCTTTTACTTGGTCTCCCAATTCGATTCAGATTTGGAGATTTGGTTCCCAAAACAGGCTGAATCTCCTCCAAATCTAATCGGCTACTGAAGCTTTGCACAGCTCTATTGTGTAAAAATTACTTCGTATTTGTGGCTGGTCTTACTTTGCATGTGTGGTTGGTCTAAATTTATTGCATGATTAACCAGTTAATTGTATAATATATGTAACATGTAGCAGAGGCTTAAGACCTTGATTCTGCAGTTTCATCCACAGATGCAAATTATATCCTTGTACAACTTTTCTTGAAATACCAATCCACGCATATTTCTGCATACTCATTTATTGTAAGAGTTAACTCTTCAGTTGTTTGGGAGGAATAATATGACTGTTGAATCTTGTGGGGTAGGGAGAAGATTAGGGGATGAATGGGGGAAGTGAACTTAAATTAACACTGCCTGTAACAAGTAAGATTAATTACTGCCTGTAATCAACCTTGTCACCTTGCTTTTGTTTATTAGAAAAGTCTTTTTTGTGTGTGAGATCAGTATAAATGCTTTTTGGAATAAGAGAATGACTTGACATTTTACAAATGTGTTATTTGTCAGCTGTGAGAGACCATGTGCCAGGTAATTCTCAGTGTTTTAGTAGTGACCCATAAAATAATACATTTATTACTTACATATATTTAAATTTAACTTGAGTATTTTGTTCTGTTGTTCTAGCAAAAGGACAGGCATGATTTCGGTAGCATATTGAGCTTAGTTCCACAAAGGTTACCATTAGAAAATACTGCTGAATGACCATAGCTTTGTTGAATACTTTGATTTAAAGCCTATGTTGTTAATGATTTCATTTTTATTAGGAACTAGAAAATAAGGAGCAGTTACTTAAGAAATTGGAAGGGGGAGTGGAAGATTACAAGCGAAAATTTGCAGTCATTCGTCATCAACAGGGCTTGTTGTACAAAGAATATCAAAGGTACAGATTATTTTGCAGCTATCTTTTGAGAGTGTTAGTATGACAAAAGAAGCTACAAAAATGTGGATTTTTTTTTTAATAAGAAAAATATTCATTTTCCCATTGTATTGACAATAATTTCTGAAGGCATTTATCATTCTTTTTTTGATATTTGCCTATGTGCTCCCACTGGTGCCAGAGAGTTTCCAGAAAAGCAGTGTCATTTTGGCCTGCCTTTTGACTCCTGTTTTGTTATAAGAACTGGTCCATGTAATGCTCTTTCTGTGCCAGAGATCACCTTGGCATCAGGGAAGCATCTTGTAAACCATGACCTTTGTAATTAATCTTATGTATACCTGACATTTGTGAAAGTCAGAGTTTTGGTCTTGTTTGCTTTCAAGCATAAGAAAAGAAGAGAGTAACTAGGAGAGAATCTCATGACATAGAACAGAATGATGTTGCAGAGGAAGCAACTTCACTATCTATGTGCAAACTGAAGATTTTGATTTTGAGGGTGCTTCAGGTTGTTCCCACCTCCTCCAAAGCCATTTAAGCTTTTAAAGCCTTTTGGGTAGTATCAGTGAGCAAAATCTTCCTGATTTAGGCCTCTGCCTCACAGGCCTCATACACTCATTCAGTTTCTCATCAGAGAGTCATTGCTGTCTCTGGAGAAACTGCAAGTGTGCAGCTTTTCAGGCTTTCTCTCCTAGAGTAAAAACTGCCACTCCAGGAGAAAAATAACCTGGAAACAACCAGAGTTAAATTATTCCCAGGAGAGTTTGTCCTGGGATAACAAAAGTCTTTACATGCTATGGCTTCTCTCAGTAGAGAACATAGTCCTTCAAAATCTGCCCTTCTCCTTCTCCCTCCCCAGCCCACCACAGGGAGATTGTGTCACTTGCTGGACCCTGCTGCTCCAGCTGGGAGCAAAACATGCCCCCTTCACAACCTTCACATTGTGCTGCAGAGAAATATAGGCTAGCCATGAGCTGTCTGGGGTTATCTGTCACCAGGCAGATTAAGGGATCCTTCAGAGCAATATGAGATGTGTACATGTCCTCCCCACCCCCTGCCACGAGCTGCACAGTGTCAGCACTGTAAGCTCTGTACTCTTGAGGGCTTCAGCATTCAAATGTCTTTACATGCAACTGTAGATACATTTTTCTATCAGGAAAACAAACTTGGAGAATTCTCTCAGATTATTTGAACATGTGTATACTGCCCCAGATAGAACTACTTGTTCTTTTCTGGCTTTTTTTCTTCTTCATGTTGAAGCCCAGAAAATTGTCTTTCCTAAGAGAACATCTCTTGAGAACCAAAGTAGAGGTCTGTCAAACTCCTCTCCATTCATAGATGCATACTCTTTCAGGGTAAAGATTTTAGAGTCTGAATTGCTTATAAGGGTCCTCTCACATGGTAATTTTGGGCAGCGCCTGGTACTTTTAACACCTGGATTGCCCACACATTAAACACCTGAAATTAGTTTTAAGCACTTGTTATGCTGCTCGAAATTATGCCACTCAAAAGCAGGATTATCTCTGATCGATGTTACCCAGCTTGTGTTACAGTAAGGTGCAGGCACTCTAGGCTACACTTTAGTGTAAACATCCCCCCACTCCTCCACTGGCCTGGATTGGGTCCACTGCCCCCCACCCCCTGCCAGCGCTCTGCTCACTGCTCCCTGCCTGGCATACTTGTGGCTGTGCACATTGTCTATCCCATGGAGCAGGCAGGGAAGGGTTAACCTGCCTATAACCGCTACTGTTCTCTGGGCCAAAAGAGCAGCAGCCAGGGAACAGCTTTGGTCTGGCAGATAGTGTAACCCATGAGCGACTGGTGCCACCTTAGTCAGGGGGGGCATGTGCCCCCCAGCAATCAGTCAGCGATGCGGGGGCCCACGGCCAATCGCACTCACCTGGACTGGAAGCAGCCGTTTCATCTGGTGCTGGAAGTGGAAGCAGCTGCTTCATCTGTTGCCCCCACTCCCCGGTCGGCACTTGCAGCGGGGATGCTGGCGCTCCCGCCTGCTCCCCTTGCCTGTCGCCTGAGTGGGGAATGCAGCCTCTCAGGGCATGCAATGGCACTCTCAGGGGGTGCACATGGACCCCTGTGCACCCCATATGCGTCGCCACTGGTGTAACCCTTCCCTGCCTGCTCCTTAGGGACATACATCATGGGCAGCCACAAGTAAATAATGACCTGGGGGTAGGGGGAGGCAGGAGGGAGTGCGGAAACCCTGAGGAGCAGCAGGGGAGCCCCGGGAGTGTGGGGGGCAGACTGGAGGGGCGGAGCAGGGGATTCTTACCTTTCAGTCCTCCAGGTTTCTTCTGGACTGAAGTGTGATTGCTCCAAACTCTAAGCTAGCACTAACACTGATCAATAGTATAAGATATAAAAAGGCTCCATGAATCTCCTCATTAGTGGTATATGAATAATTGAAAATATTGCTAAATTAAAATATGTAGTGTTTTGGATTGAATAAAACTTTAAAGGCAGATTCATAAAACTGCCACAGAAGAAAGAAGAGGTGCTTTGCCCAGTAATTAGAATGGGCAAAGCCCACATCCCCTAGGATGTGGGAGACCCAGTTTAAATTACCTCCTCTGCCATATGGTTTGAAGCTGCAATTTCCCACCTTCCAGTGGAGTGCTCTAAACATAATCTTATTCTTGGTGCGGGTGGACTGGAGATCTCAGTGTGCCCTGTTATTGTTTGTTGTATAAATAATTGAATATTGCTGACAGTTTTCCCTTTGCCATGTATTCTCTCTGGCTCAGTGATTATTTAAGTGTTCTATACAAGGTAGAACAGATGGATTGAGGGAGACCTCTCATGATGTTCTACAGCCTGTAGTTTAGAGTACCCACCAAGAAATAGTTGTCTTATGTTTAAATCACTGACAAAAACTTAGCTATTTACCCAAAACAGATTCTTATCCCCCACATTTTTCATGTGGGACATAAAATGCTCATATCACACCTGCCCAGTCTAATATACTTGGAAAATATCATGGGTTTTTTTCCATGTTCATACACGGTGCAGGTAATTGGAAAGTGTCATTCTTTAAGGGACTGAAATCTGTGGTTTATCATAGAAAATATTATGATTCATGAATTTGGTTGATGAAAATGTTTGTCTTACCAAAATATTTTCTAACTTAAGCCACTTTGTAGAAAGGCGCTCAAGGTGATTATTACAAGACAACTGAAGGCATACATCTAAGGCTAGGTACAGACATTAACAAAGCCTGAGGTGGAATGAATCTAAGTTATGCTGTTCTTTATAAGCGGCATAGTTTAGATTGATAGTGAACAGAACACACATTTGCACTGGGGCGGGAGTGGGGGGAGCTGGGGAGGCGGGAACCTTAGCTTGGGTTCTGCCACTTTTAAACCAGTCTGTGCACCAAAGTTGTTACTGGGTACAGACTGGTTTCCCATCAAGTACGCCAGAAAAAGTGTAATGTCTGTAACTTGGCCAATGTGTGTAAGTTAAAGAATATTAAACTCTCTCATGCAAAAATAAGTGAACAAAACTTCTTTACTCCTTTTAGTGAAAAAGAAAGTTGGCAAAAAGAATCTGAAAAAATGAAAGAAGAAAAGAAAAAGCTAGAAGAACAAAAAGAACAGGATGCGGTTAAAATAAAGGAATATACTGTAAGCAGGACACTTTATGCTTTCAATTAATATGTGGTACATTTTAGTGTTAACAGAGATTTCAGTATAGGAGTTGAAAAAAATTCTGTTATGCCATTTACACAAGGTCACAGAGAAGTTGGTATCTAGCATAAATTACAACCATTACCGCGAATTATAACAGAATTCACAGTGCATCTTATACACTGTAGTAGTAGTATATGTAAATGGTTTGCAAAAACAGTAACATCATAAACAGATTTCAACCTCATAAGATGATGTTGTTTTTAGCAATAATTGCTTACGCATGCTGAATCTGCCTTTTGTTCCAGTAAAAGCCAAAAATAACACAAGTGAATATACAATTGAGAGATTATTTGACTAAAACTGCATCAATTCTTCTGTTGCAAGTTAGCCCCTAACTGTCCTTCACACATTAATGATAGGAAAATGTGTAAAGAAGTTGTTGTGTCATTGTAAACTCAAAAAAACTTATCAACTGAAGTTTGAGGTTTGTTTTTTGCTCTGATGTGATCAAGGTGTATTGCAGTTCACTGAGGCTACAGTGTTTAAGATTTTTGTGGTACTGTACATCTAAGAATATTTTCCTCTTTTGTCAAGAAGAATGGGGCAAGGATTTGTTAAGGTTCTGCCTTGTGTTTGGGGTGGGGGCAGCGCACGGGACCAATTGCATAATTGGCATAGACAAGCTTTTGAATGCAAAATATTCTTCTGACCTGATTCAATACTTGCCTCTTGCATAATTCCTGCTCCATCATGGCTGCAACATCACTCTAACAGTATCAAGACAAATGGATATGTGAGGTAGTAGGTTACTGAAGTAGTAAAACTTATATTAACAAGGAAAGTGTGTCTGAGAAGTGTTGAGTTCTGATCAGTTTATTGTCATTCATTTAATTAGTTGTGAGTACAACAGTAAAACAATATAAACCGCTTAAGACTTCTGGAGGCAGCAGTTTAAATTGTGCAAATGGCACTGCTTATTTGCCAACTCTTACTGATATCAGCATTAAAGGTACTTTTTAAACCAGGTTAACCGTACTTGCTATTTTGTGCAGCAACAATCTGCTTTCTAACTTCTACACCTCACTGATGTTCCTTGTGTTATTATAAAGAGGTGTAATCAATCAGCCTTTGCTGAATGTTTTGTTTGCACCTTTATGAAGAGTTCTTGTGTTGCTTTGCATCTAATAGCAGCCTTGAAATTTTTGGGACCTACTCAGTTTCATGTTGTTATTAACGCTTCACTGACAGTGGTTGAGATGGGCTAGAAGGATTAGTCCGCACTGAGCAATTTTCTCATTGCCAAAAGAAGCTATTGTATGTAACTTAGACTAATATTTTATGTTATAGAATTTAACGGATGCACTTCAGATGGATGGTGATGAAACCAAAAAACTACTTGCAGAAAACAGTAGAAAAATGACAGTCCTACGAGTGAATGAAAGGTTACTGACAAGACAGTATACAACCATACTTGAAATGGAGCGATATCTTAGAAAAGAAAATGAAAAACAGAAAGCTGAACTAACATTGATGGAGGTGGCAGTTACAGAAAAGTTTGGACACTTTCAGCGATTCAAGGCATGGCTAATGATATATGTATCCTTCTTTTGTCTTGTAGTTATATTTGTTGTGCTTTCTACAGCATTCTGAAAGTTTCCATAAATTTGGTGGTTCTTTGTGATATCTGACATTGGATATTCCCTTGATTCACCCTGCATTATTTTTTTGGGCGGAGACAGTTGGTTTCAGCAAAGTGTTTTCGTTTAAATGTAATGTACCCTTTGTAAGATGTGCAAAGTGATTTGCATGATTCATCTTTTAAAATCAGAAAGTGTTTAATAACATTTATAATACATATATTTTGGTACCAAAAATTGTAGGCTGAAAACAATATCCTAGAACCAGCGCTAAACATTTTTGATAGGGTAAAGGTATTCAGTGTTTGCATCCCCAGAACGGATCTGGGATTAGGGATGGGATTTTCAGTGCAACTCTCTCTTCATGTTGTTATATATCTTTAACCATGTTGGGCAAACAGATAGATACTTAAAAGCTATACTTGAAATATCTTTAGTAATTAAACAGTGGCAAGATTTAAAATGTAAGAATTATTAATATTCTCCCTTGAAAACTAATGTTGATAATATTATCAATCAGTATAATTGCAAAATAAGTAAGCATTTGCTTTTGTTATGCGTATTGTCCTTATACATTGAGATTTATAATTACTTTTTATAGTAAATTGGAATAATAGAAAATAATGGTATTTTAGTACATTTTTCTGTTTACATACAAATTTCTCCAGCACTTCATTTGATAAGAGTACTTCAAAAATATTTTCATTGCACTGAAAGGGGTTGATAACTGAAAAGTTTGGTAAAATGTTCTGATATCTTGTTTAAAAACAGCATTCACTAATCTCACTTTCCTTTTTATTTTTATTTTTTAAAGAATTAGTATAATACTTCATTTAAAAAAAACTCAACAAGTGTCAGTAACCCAGTACTATATTTACTCTCATAGGAAATGGCAAACTTTAAGATTGCTGCCCTGCAAAAAATATTGGATAGCAGTGTACCTCTATCTGAGCTAGATCTGGCTAATAAGCAGTATAACGAGTTAACTGCTAAATACAGAGATATGTTACAAAAAGATAACTTGCTTGTCCAGAGAACAACTAACATGGAACATTTAGAGGTAATGTTATGTGATTTTTCTCTGGTTGTGGCAATAGCTGTATCTACTGATTTTAATTTGAAGGACTGTCCCCTGTTGTTTCTCTTAGAGGTGGCTCTGTAGCCTCAGCATTGTGCCTTTCCTTCCCTATCTCACTTATATTCAAATTCCATTGCTGGAGCTTCTCACAGTGAAGGATCTGCAATGGGCTAGAAGAGATTGGAGTAAGATGGCCATTATTTATAGGATAGCGGTAAACTTCAGAAATATCTCAGATAAACAAAATTCTGATATTTGTAGTAAAAATCTAGATGGAAAGTCTAGACCACCAAACTTTAATACTTTCCTCTCTGTGGGTGCTAGTAAATGATCAAGATTGTGTGCAGCCATTGTCAGTGAAGTTCCTGCAGGTGCTGTGCTGGTAAGAATAAAGTAGCCCTATATCCTGTCTTTTGCCATCTGTATTTTTCTTATGATCTCCTGGTGTCTCAGTTAATTTCTCTGAGATACACCTGAAGTATTCCAGATTTTCCTTTCACTGGTCAAAACATTCATGCTTTTTATTTAAGTATTAAGTCTGTTCAAGTTGTATTTCTATACAGAATATAACTAGCTCTATGTTTGCTAAGCACAATACAATAGAAAGGGAGTTCAGCTTAATTAGTAGTATTTAGGCTCATGAGAAAAGTGGAATAAATGTACCCAGAATAAAAATTATACTTCCTCCCACAGTGACTATTAAATTACTCTTCTTCAGTGTTTAAAGATAAACTCAAACATAAACACTGAGTTACCAGAGATAATTTCATAATCCAGAATAAGTGTATTTAGCTCCAGAGCCAGGTGCTGTTAGTGATAGTCCCTTAAAGTATGCTGTGTGAAATTGTCTTTCAGAAAGATAGATTTGAAGGGGTGGGAGCGGGAAAGAAGTCTTTGCAGAATCCCATCTCTTTAATTTAGAAAATATAGTCACAAAATGAAATATGGGACTGAGAAAAATCACGGTGATTCCTGCAAGTGTTTCTCCTCCTCCTACTCCAAAAAAAAATAAAGCCTACCAAGGTCTCTAGTGTTAGAAGTTGGACACAGCTTCCTAATCAGTGCTCTTTTCTTTCCTTCATTCATATTAGATGGGATATTTCAGGGAAATCTCCATGAACTTTTCTATGGGTGGCAATAAGTTAAAACGACAGATGCAAGGTTGACTAACTGACCAATTGCTGCAGATATTTGCTTTTGGTTTGTTGAATGTGTGGTCAGTAGCCACAGAGTGGAAGTTTCTTAAGCTTCATTTTTACTACTAGAGATAGAAATTAATCTATTATGCTTAGCTCTGTAATTTGAAAGATCAAAAGGTGAGAAATATTTGAACAACTAAAGACATAAAAATGCAATATGAAATTTTACATTTGTTACATTGGCTTAAGTTTGAGTTCAGGCCATCATTTGAAGGAGAGAAGGAACTTTAAAGTATCAAAAGAAAAAAAATATCGAAGATTTAAACCTTTATGTAGTCATTTACATTTCCTTTTCTAGCATAAAAGATTAGTCTTTGAACATAACAGTGTTGATAAACATGTATGGTAGTAACAAATAACAGAAATATACAACAGGCCCTGGACAAAGCCAGGTATTTTTATCCTTATAGGAAAGTGATACCATAGTTCAACTTATTACACAAGTTATATAAAATATTTAACTATCCTCAACACTATTATGTTGCTGAATTCTTTTTTGTTGTTATTTTTCCCTGTTACACAGCGTGAGAATGCATCCTTGAAGGAACAGATAAATTCATTAAATAAGGAACTTGAGATCACAAAAGAAAAGCTTCATACCATAGAACAAGCTTGGGAGCAAACAACTAAGTTGGGTAGGTATAACAGTATTAAAGACATGAAGAACAGCATGTCCACATTTTATATCAACAAGTAGAATTCTAAATCTTCAGAAGACTTTAGAATAAATCCTTTAGTAGTCTTTCTCTCTCCTACATTCAGAGACTTAAGAACATATATTATAAAAACAAGACATACAAAATGTATGGCTAGTTAGCTCATATGGGGAAATTATTAGTTGGTATTTTCCCTCCAAAGACTGTCCCATATGGAGGACACCTTGTGGCTTTAGTTACCTTAGTTACCTTAATTATTCTCTCATATGGTTAAAGAAATGGGATATCTTTTTATCATTGCTTTTTGACTGCTCCTGTAGTGCGTGGACTTGCTAACGTGGCCATTTCTCATATAGTGCTCTCCTAGGACAAATTTTCAGTCAATGTGTATTGTCATAGCTCACCTGAAGTAAGTGAACCCATGACAATTTGCATCAGCTAAGAACAGTCTCTCAACTGGCCAGAGGTGCATGGTTTCTTGCTGGCATAATAAATATAGGCTGTAAATTCTAAGTGACAAGTGGTCAACTTTTGGGGTTCCCTTACCCAGCAGTGACAGAATCGTCTGGTTCTCTCAAAGTCAAAACCAATCCCAGTGGTATCAGTAACCTTCCCTTCTTGAAAGCTGGATCTTAAGTGAACTTAACTGGACCTGAAACAAGCTATGGCTACTGACTGGACTTACAGTCATGTAAGTCATACATGTAGTTTGCCAGGACAGCTGCAACAAACTTGTTTCTGTTTTTTGATATCTAAGGCATAGTGTAGATCCATCTTACTTCCCTGCACTCTGCTATGCATTTGGCAATGGGTTCTTCTTCCCTTTATTCACTTAAATTCACTTATTATTATTAATTTGTTTTCTGTGGATTATTTTCTAGCTGAATGATTGAAAACAGGAGGTTACATTGAAAATATTAACGCAATCTTTATGAACATGGATGTGGCTGCACCTGTTGTAATTAGTTATACTATTCATAATATTTTTTTTAATGTAACAAGACAAGACTAGTTAAATACCCTGGCATTTTCAAAAACGTGTGTGTTCTGGGACAGTTTAGCTTAGTAAAGCAAATATATCCTATTGTATTTCATACTCTCTAAGAAGTTGTGTTTTGTTTCTCTATTTTAAAATCCTTGTATATCTCCTAAGTAAAATATTGTTGAATACAGGGGGTGATAATACCATGGACAAGGCTGCAAAAGCAATAACCAACAATGAGATCGTTTCTATTTCTAAAAAAATCACCATGCTGGAAATGAAAGAACTGAATGAAAGACAGAGAGCTGAACATTCTCAACAAATGTATGAACACCTAAGGAATACTTTAAAACAAGTGGAAGAACGTAACTTTGAACTGGAGACAAAATTTGCTGAGGTAAACTGTTGAGACGTACAATCTGTAAGTTAAATTTTAGAAATGCACCTTTGATCTACTGATGAAACCCACTATATCAATAATGAATACCAATAATGGCTCTGATAGTTATGGACCTCTGAGTATAGCTATTTAAAATACACTTTAGCTTGAAGAGTGGATTTATTTAATCATAATTCATTTATTTATCAGTAATATTTGAATCTTACCCATAGAAAAGTAGCTCAGGAGCTGGAGCGTACATGTATTCCAGCCCTCTGGCTGGAGAGCTCACCAACTGGAGGGTACTAGAGAACTTCTCCCTGGGCTACCCCCATCCATTAATTGACAGCCAGCCCTCTCCCCTCCCTGGGAAAGAAACAGGCTGTCAATTGAAGTTGGCAGCTGCTGAACAGTAGAAGCTATCACAGGCAGCCCCAGGAGGTTCCTTCCAGTCCTGGGAGAATGTCTTGCCAATCAGCTTATTAGAGGGATGGGGAGCCATTCTCCCCTTGTGGCAGGTTCCTGCTGCAGAACAGCCCTCTGTCCTTGTATGAATGAAAGGAAAGTGGAAAATTATGGGATATTGTGGGTCTCCTCACCAGAAAGAAGTGTACAACTATTTGAGTTGGGTCAGCAGGAGGGGGAATCTTCCTGATAAGTATCCAATCCAACTTTTTGCAGAAGAGCCAGTTCTCTTCTGTAAAAAAGCTCTTGAACAGCTGCCTGTACACTTTTTTTTTTTGCTAGAAAGAAAGGATTTTCTCCTAGTTCAAATGTAACACCTGTTCATGGCATTTATAAGGTTTGTAATCTCACCCTTCACTCTTCTCTTGAAGCACTGCCATCTTGATTTTTCCAGGAAGTTGTCCGCATGATTGTCTGACACGTCAAATACAAGTCATAATGTAGGAAGACAGAATTGAAAGGACTTCCAGAGCCACTGGATACAGCTCCCAGCTATTATAGGCAGTCATATTGTTATAACCTCTTTTAAGATAGGGATGTCTGTTTGCTTTCACTTTGTGCCACCATAACATTTTTATGGAGGCGCAACAGAGACATCTGTTTCCACCCTTTGTATGATAGACTCTACATTCTCTTGATCACTCTGGTAGCTTTTCTCCACAAATATTCCAGTGTGATTTTTATCTTTCTTGAACATGGCTTACCATGCTTCAGTCATTTGGCTCTTTTGATTCTTTCTATATGATATTCCAATTTTCTTTCTATATTGACAGTACCTCCTAACTTGTGTCAGATTCCTATCCTTTATGCCAAGGTTATTCATGAAAATATTACAAAAAATCCTGACTGATCCTGGAGGACCTCCACTACTAATCTTCCTCTGCCCTTTTAACAATATCTGTTGACATCTGTAGCTAGTTTCACACTTATTTTACAATTTGGAATATAATCTCCATCTTCACAAATATTTTTCATTATACCAAATGTTTTCTGAAGCCTAGAGAGATGAGCTGTATCATACTTCCTTTGGATATGGGCAAATGAAACAGTTTTATGAATAAAGTGGAAGACATATCATATGTCAAGCTGATCTGTTGTAACTGTTTCACGTGCCTGTTTTATCCCGAAGTAAATGGATTCTAAATCATAGAAATTTTAGTAGCTATTTTCCTAAAGAATAAACTGCCCCAGGTCTACTTCCATTTATTGTAGGGATAGAGCATTCATGAAACGGCTGCAACTGATCAGCTGACATGCTTATAAGCAGTAATAACCCTCCTCTTTATTTGGTATATTTTTGTCTGTCTGCACCCTTTCTCTAGAAGCTCACCTTATCTTTAAAAAAGCAAACAAACAGACAAACAAAAAAAACCTCTTCAATTTATCTGGAGTGATCTACCTATAGTAAACCCATTTCCAGGCCATTTTGCAGTGCCACCTAAGGTCTTACAGATATCTGTCTTTGTCCAATCTATTTAATTTTCAAAGGTTGCTAGTAACTTTAGGTGCTTCATTTTTTATGACCAGCTATGATCCTTTTGTGAGGCCTAATTCCAAAAAGTGCAGAGCACTTACAAGGGTCAGATTTTTAGAAAGTAAGATGTCTAGCCCTGGGTTTTCAAAAGTCATAGTCACTTCATTATGGAAATCCTTGCTAACAATACTATTATAATGATATTATTAAGAGTCAGTAAGCTTATTCTTTGTATTACCAGCCTTATTGACCTAGTCACTCTACAGATGTATAACAAAGAAAGGCCTGGTTCTGTGGAGTTTAGTCTTGTTCCCTTTTGTAGTCCATGTATTAGGTATAAGTAGCTTGTTTTCGTTCAGTTTAATGAATTGTAAGCAGAGAAAAAATAGTTTTTAATTTAGAATGCCTTGCTATATAGATGCCTATATAGCTACTTCTACTTGTGTGCAATTCTATAAACAAGAAGTTTACTATTTAAAATGGAAGAAAAGACATAAAACAAAAGAAAACAGTTTCTCTAAACTAACTTGTTATACTTTGTTTTGACTAAAAATATTACATGTGTATTCTAAATGTACTTAGCAAATATACTTTGTTTTAGCTTACCAAAGTCAACCTTGAGGCACAGAAGTTGGAACAAACATTAAGAGATGAGCTGGCAAACAGTGTGACTAAGGCAGTAAGTGATGCAGATAGACAACGAATAATGGATCTAGAGAAGAGTGAGATGGAGCTAAAAATAGAAGTATCCAAGTAAGTAAAGAGCTACAATTTAGTATTGCAATAAGTTTGAAAGGATTTGTAGTAATATTTAAGTTATAGTAGTGTGTGTTTTGTGTGTTTGTAAATAAAAATTAATACATTTTTTGTTATAGAATTAATATACAGTGTGTGTGTATATAACAAAATGTAGTGAATGTTATGAATGAAGTCAGAAAGATATACTATGAATATTCTGTAGCAGCTTTACTATATATAGTATAGTATATGCATAAGGTTCACTAAATGCATAGGAATTAAAATACTATTTTTTCTGCCCTACAGATGCAGTTATGACTAAGGGCATCGGTGTCTGTGTCTAAATTACTTCCCTTCCAATGCACGCTTGTCTTTGTTCTTTCTGTTCCATATACAGGCATTATAAAATGTTTATAAAGAGTTCTCTTTTTTTTTAAATAAGATGATTATACAGGATGTTTTCCTGTAAAAATCAGTTAATTGGAGATGTTTGTAGCTAATCACAGTACTGAAATGAGAAGGATGAGGCCCATAAAACTAGGCTTTGTTTCCAAAATACTTTGTGGGACAAGCTTGAACTAGAGCAAAATAAAATGTATTCGTGTGTTTATGAAAATAAGGGAGGGAGAAACAATTTATCTTTTAAAGCAGTGTTGGATTGATGTCGTATCCAAGATTGCTCACAAAATATGTGAGAGGACAGTATCTTTGTGGGCATTATCTTTTATTGGACCAACTGCATGGTTGGATGAGATTTACATACGCTTTCAGGCATAGAGCAACCTTCTACTTTATACCTGAAATCTTGTCTAGATCCCTATCAAATATGTAGTTTGGTCAATAAAAGATAATGGCCCACAAATTTTTTTTTAACCTTTAGCACTTTTAGGTAAGACTGTACATAGATGCATTTATTGGAATAATGTTTGGAAGGTAGGGATGAAAGGAAATTATCAACAGTTTTAATAACAGGTATGGTGTACTAAGTGGGGACATCAACTTGGAAATGATAAAACATGAAAAGGCATAGTAAAACATTTAATGTTAAGTGCCTCTCTTCAGGACCTTCTCTATGAACCAACTTAATATTTTATTGATAACTTGACCATTTTTGCTTGATGGATTATTTACTATTTTTAATTTGCACAATGTCTTTGTTATTTTCTCTAAGGTTAAGAGAGCTGTCTGATATTGCCAAAATGCAGGTTGCAGCACTAGAGGCACGCCAGCAATCCAGAGAGAAAGAAGTTGAATCCCTTAGAATGCAAGTTTTAGACTTTCAGGTATGATCAAGTCTGCATTTATGGAGACATAAAACTAATTTATACTTTTCTAAGGGAGGGAATACCATATTTTCTCACCCCTAAATATAACACACACCTTATGTTGGGAAGGGCCCAAAGACAGAAAAAGATCTTACCTTAGAGTAAGTGTAAGTTCCTGAGGTCTAGGATCTCTGGAGCTCAGGGGACATGCACTAGTACTGGGAACGTGTGCGTCAAGGTTGGAAGTTGCACACCAGGACTGGGAGTTATGCACCAGCCCTGAACCCGGCACATTGGGTTCAACCCAATATGTGGTTCTAGAACCAGCACACTTGGTCAGACACAGCCGTACCAGCCGTAGGGTCATATTCTGGGTTGGTACTGGTGTGCTGTGTCTAGGCATGGGCCAGTCCCATGTGCGAGGCCGATTCAGCGCACAGATGCGGGGATGAGGGCTCTCCACAGGTCTGGAAATTTGGCGATGGAGGTGGGGGAAATAAGAGGCAGTGGAAACATTAATTCCAGGGCTCCCAGAGGTGTGGCAATTAGTGCAGGCACTCCCCTGTCAGTTTTTTTTACCCATTTTCCTTGCATGTAATGCGTACCCCATTTTTCTTCAGTTGTTTTTTGGGGGAAAGATGCAGGTTATATGCAAGAAAATACAATAAAACTTTTATTTATTTATTTTCAGTAGATTCTGCAATAGCTTATTAATCATTTACAGTTCATGCAGAAATGTATTTCATTTTATATGACTGATTTTATATACTTAAATTGTCTGTGGTATATTTTTTGGTCCCTAGGCAGAGTCGGATGAAAAAGCACTTATTGCAAAACTACATCAGCATATTGTAGCCCTTCAAATTAGTGAGTCCACTGCTGTGGGGAAGGTAGAGACACTTGCACTGAAACTTCAAAAGATGGAGATCTGTAATTTACGCCTGGAACAAAAGCTCGATGACAAAGAACAAGCATTATATTATGCCCGGCTAGAAGGGAGACACAGAGTCAGACATCTACATCAGACAGTGCAGTCTCTGCGACGACAGTTTTGTGGTGCTCTGCCCTTGGCCCAACAGGAGAAATTCTCTAAAACCATGATTCAGCTACAGAATGACAAATTGAAAATCATGGAAGAAGTTCAGAATGCCCAAGAAAAACGTCGAAATGCAGAAAACAAAGCACTCGAGATGGAGTTAAAGCTAAAAGGTTTAGAAGAGTTAATAGGCACATTGAAAGATACGAGAGGAGCACAAAAGGTATGTTATATCCTCAAATAAATGTTAATTTTGTGATGTCAGGGGTATAGGTTATAGCCATGTTGGTCTAAGGACATAGACAGACAAGGTTCTTTGGGTAAATCTGATATCTTTTATTAGACCAACTCAAATACTTCACTTTATCAGCCTTCACTTCATCGACCTACTGAACACAAAAACTCATGGACTAAATATAGACATTGGATTTATGACACATTATAACCTGCCTAACATCTGACTCCCCAGGTACCTCTCCACTATTTACCAACTACATTCAGCTACTGCCAGCTAGGCAGAAGCTTTCAGATGGGGGCTGGGAGGGAGCGGGGGGTTGGAGCAGGGCTGGGTGGGCCTTGCTACTGCTGCCACCGGATCATGCCGCCAGCTCCTTCTAGGTCCTGCTGCTGCTGGTGCCTTGTCATCTTTGATAGGTAGCAATAGGAAGATAATAATTTTCTAAAATTGTTTTAGGGGCACCATGGGCTAGATAGAATGACCTGCCATATCCAGCCTGTGTGCCGTATTTTACCTGCCCTTGCCTTAAGTGTAATGTGTAGATGGGGTGTCAAAGTAGGGAAATTAACTCAACTGTCTAGACAAATTTTAGTTCAGGTAACTGTTTTGTCATTCTTAATAGAATTGTCTTTCAACTGGATAAGCGCCAGTCTTTTCTGTTGCAAATTAGTGTGTGTGTGTGTGTGTGTGTGTGTGTGTGTGTGTGTGTGTTGCATTCTGTGTTTAAAGGCATTTTCGTTCATTTGGTGATTATAATGGCCTGGGTGTTTTTAATTTTTAAACCGGTCTCCAAGGCTTTTAGAGCAGTTAGTGATCTATGGGTTAGTTATTGTTTCAAATAGCTGTAGTTCTTATATATAAATGCTTCTTGGTAGTTTTGTAAATTTAATTTTACTTTGGAAAAGATACCAAATTCCTGAAATCTTCTGTCCCAACTATGCAGATGCAAGGGATGTAATTTAATTGAGGCACAGCTTTGATAAGTCTTCTAGGGAACTATTCATCAATAAAACACAGTGCATCGATATATCATGCATTGTTCTTTCTATAATCATTTCTGCTTTTCTGAGTGCTGATGTCAGTACCCCCTCCTCAAACCTGATCCCAGCCTATTGCAGGAACCCCACTGCCCTCTTATCATGTGAAGATTTGTGGGGCTTAAAGAAAAGGAGTGTTTTTCTTACTGCACTATACATTAGGAGCTTAAACCACCATTCCTCAACTTTTTAAGGGGGATGTGTTGCGCTAAGAATCAGAAGTATCTAGTTCTCCTTCCAAACTGAGTGAGAGCAAACAGCAGGGTTGATATTGCATTAAAGTATGCTTCAGTTTTCTCCAAATGAGAACCTATTCTATTGTGTCCAAATGAGGACACAGTTGTCTCTTTAATAAATCAGTTTTATTAAACATTATAAAATATTAACTCCAAGCGTGCATATAGATATAATCTTAGCAAGCAAGTAATGGCATATTACTAGTCCTAATAATACACATCTTGAGAGCTAGCCAGGCATCTCAGAGCAGGTTCCTTGAAGGGAGGTCAGATGTCTTCAGTTCTTAGGCTTCATTAGAATGAGGGGAAAGAAAAGGGGAGGGGAAGGGAAAGGGGAGGCAAGAGAAAAAGTTAAGGGAAAAGGGTCTAATATTTATAGTCCTTTAGTCAGGTAGCTAAGCCAATTAAGCCAGTTTTCCATTTTCCATCAACAACTTGGGTTATGTCTTCATTTTGTCATTGTTTTTCCCCTCTTGGTACCAGGAGCCATCTGCTCCAGATATGGGTGGAATGCACCATGACAACCCCTTTTATTCATAACAAGCATTTTTATCATCAGACTCCTGCAGAAAAACAAGCTGCATCAGACTTTCTCTGCATCAGCCCAGCATAGAAGAACAGGGTCCACAATAACATAGCCTGTGGCGTATACTAGCTCTGTGAATGCACTCTAGCCTGCTTATGTCAAGGCAACTAGACCTTTTAGGCCTAAGGGACCATTTTAGTCCACTCAAGCGTCAAAAGGCTGAACTGTCTCTACAGATATCTTCTTCAAAATCCACTTTGGACTCCAATTTATTTGGAAACTAGCCTTTTTATAGAATAAATACTGATCTACTACTACTATTCTGTTTTGAAAGAGGACTCTGGGAAGATAGGGACATTTATCTACCCTCTCTCTTCAGTATACATAAACCCCTCTGGTTATCTACAATTTCTGATGATGTTATGTTTCCTTCCTGCTGGTTAAACAAAGACTGCAGCATCGCAGTTGCAGGTAACATCTAAAAGTTCATGACTTGACAAATTATTATATCAATTTGTACAATTCATTACCAGGTAATTGAATGGCATATGAAAATGGAGGAACTTCGTCTCCAGGAACTTAAACTGAATCGAGAATTAGTCAAGCAAAAAGAAGAGATGAAATATTTGAATAATATCATTTCTGAGTATGAACGTACAATCAACAGTCTGGAAGAAGAAATTGTACAGCAAAATAAGGTACAAACATCTGCATTATATTCAACTAACAAAAATTATTTTCATTTCATAAAGGATTGTTAAAATACTTCTGCTACCGTTTTAAAACACCCTTAGCTTAAATGCCCCAAACATATACTTAACCCTGTTCAGATATGTTATAGCTGAGATGTATTGCTTTCAAATTCTGTAAAGTAGGTGTGCAATCTTTACACCCTGGAAATTAGGAGTAAAATTCTCACGGATAATGAGGGCTGGGATTTCACTAGAAATCTCTTTTAAATCCATTTTTGCAGTTTCATGAAGAGCGACAGATGGCCTGGGATCAAAGAGAAGTAGAATTAGAACGTCAGTTGGATATATATGAACGTCAGCAAAGTGAAATCCTTAGTACTGCTCGAAAGGTACCTATGCCTACAGACTCAATTAATAAGTCTGCTGATTAGGCTTGTCAGAGAAATAATTTTCATGTCTATTCTTTTTGTATAGTTTGAAGAGGCTACAGGATCCATTCCAGATTCTAGCTTACCCCTTCCACAGCAGCTTGAACTAGCTTTGAGAAAAATTAGGGAGCATGTTCGAACAATCCTGGAAACTCGGTCAACCTGCAAATCATTAGAAGAGGTAATTAGATGGTTAATTTAATAAAAAAGAACACATGCATGTAACAAAGAGTGAATGTATTTACCTGAATTTTTCTAATGTGTTTTGCAAGGCACTAAAAGAAAAGAGTGTCTGCTGTGAGTGGCTCAATATCTAACTTATGAAAAGGTCACTTGACTTGCTCTTTATGAACAAAAGAAACTAAAAATCTTTTAATCCTATTAGAGTATTTCACTCAGGGTACATCTGCACATGTGCTTTACTGTGGAGTTGACTAATTAGCAGGCCTGTGCGAATAGGGAAGTATTCGATTCAGATTCGGATTCAGCAAATTCAGAGGACAGTGATTTGATTTGGTGATTTGAATCTCTGTCCCCATTCGATTCAGACGAATTGGAATCGGAGATACGGTGCTGATTTGGCGCTGTTTCAAAGATAAGGATAGGCCGGGGAGAGGCAGGCACAGCTGGGCAGCTGCAAGTTCTCACACAGCTTCTCCAGCTGTGTTTGCCTCTCCCTGGGTGGGGGGAGCTGCAGGAGAAGCCCCCATGGCTGCCCTGCCTGGCCCCAGCTTCCCCCTACACTCACCGGCTGCAGCAGCAGGGATCAGGGCCTTTGAGGGCTCATGGCAGAGCCCCCCCATGCAGCGTGGGACAGTGGGGGGGCAGAGGGGATTGCAACCCCCACCTCCCGCCTGGCACCCGCTTAGCAGCTGCCCCATGGCATGGGTGCAGCACAGCTTGGCAGGGCGCTGTGCGCTGTCTGGGAGCTGGGGCCACTTGGCTGAGTGGTGCTTGACTGCCTGAGCTCCCACACAGCGCGTGGTGCCCTGCTGAGCACAATGCAACAGCTGCTGCATGGGTGCCAAGTGTGGAGAGCGATCCCCACAGCCTCCCACTGCCCCACGCTGCGTGAGGGGGGCTCTCATGAGCCCTCAGGGGCCCTGATGGCCACTGTCAGTGCGGGGCTTTTTTTTTTCTTTTCCTTTAAGTGCCAGGAGGCTGGGGCCAGGCAAGGCAGCTGTGGGATCTTCTTCTGCGGCTCCTCCAGCTGTGACTGCCTCTGCCCCGGCAGTGGAAGCCACAGGAGAATTCCCCCATGGCTCCCCTGCCTGGTCCCATCCCCTGCCCAGCCCAGCTGGCTCGGGGGGCTGGAGGGCACGATGCAGGTGTGGCTCACTCCGGGCAGCAGCAGGGCACAGCCCTTGCTCCCAGTGCTGCCGCACCTGCATCAGCGCTAAGAGTGGAGACTCTGCCCTGTTGCCACTTGCCAGTCGGTGCAGGGGGGCAGGCGGTGGTGTCATTTGCCAGCTGGTGGAAGAAGGCACAGGATGCAGGCACGGTAGCACTTGTAGCGGGGGCTATGCCCTGCTGCCACTTGCCCAACCAGCACGGGGTGGGGGTATGATGCAGGCTCAACCCCGCTCCCAGCACTACCGCACCTGCATCAGCGCTGGGAGTGGGGGCTCTGCCCTGCTGCCTCTTGCCAGCCAGCGTGGGGGGAGGGGGGTGCGTGGGTCGTGGG
>NW_005842909.1:45899-49532 GCF_000455745.1 Alligator sinensis | reverse complement strand
ATTCCCAGAGCTGCTGCACCCGCATCCCAGGCCCCCCTGCTCCCCTCCACGAGTAATGCACCCCCCGCTTCGGCTGGGCAGCTTGTCCCAGGCCCTCCCTCCCCCACAGCCCTTTGTTTCGGCAGCTGTGTCAGTTGCTTGTTTAGTCTACGGCAGAATCTCTGAAGCGGCCAAATCTTTTCCGAAGCTTTTCCGAATCAATTTGGATGCTTCGAATAGATTCGGAGCTTTTAATTGGTCTCCCAGTTGATTTGGATTTAAAGATTCAGTCCCCGAATTGGGCTGAATCTCCTCCGAATTGAATCGGCTACCAAAGCTTTGCACAGCCCTACTAATTAGCTCTGCAGTAAAGCGCCACAGTCTACGGGTGTGCCTGTATTAGGGTGCGGCAAATTAACTGACTGCTGTAGGATAGAATACTGTCAAAGACAGTACTATCCTACGGTGGAGTAATTGCATGCACTGGAATGCACGTGTAGATGGTGATGGGTTGACTGAGGCACAAGGTTGCTAAACCATGGGGGCCTGCCTGCTGTCTAGCCCTGTACTTTACTACCCTCATGGCCCAGCCAGCCCCTCTGCCACCACCTGGAACTCAGGGCTGACCCCCCCTGAACCTGGTGTCAGCCTCGGGCTGCTCTGCCCTTCTTCAAAGTGCTGCAGTCTTGGGCGCATGTGTAAATGTATGCCTGGGAGCAGCTGACTCCAGTGCAAACTGCACTGGAGCTTATTTTGTTGCCTTAATAGCATGTGTAGATACACCCTCAGAGTATAAAATTCTATCATTATCATTAAATGTAAATTATTTTCCCTTAGAACTAATTAGAGAGAGAAATTGGAAACATTTCTGATTGCTTATTTAGTAAATCAAGGTTCTGGGACTGTAGAAAATGAGGTTTCTAAATGCTAATTAGAGTTCATTAGAACTCTAGTGAAAACTAAGTTTGTTAATATTTAACCAGTAACATTACTGATGAGAAGATAGGGCCCCAAATTAAAAATCTGTGTTGTTTTTTTTCAGTCAAACACTACATACATATAATGCGTGTGTGTGAATGACAGTGAACTGGATCTTGCATTTTTCCATTTTCCCCATATTTCATTACATATAAATTTTCATAAATATAAGAAAAAACCCCCACCAAAAGCATTCTGTGCTCATGGCAGTTCAGTGTGACCTTCATTTGGCAATTTATTTATAGTAATCTTTTGAAAACACTAAATTAAACCGTTTCTGTTACCAAACTTATTACATCAATATGTTGTGGTGTGAAAATTAAGCTTAATAACAAAAAAAAAATTGAAGAGTGATTTGGTTCAATATATATCAAATTCCAGGTGGACAACATTGAACATACAGCATATTTAGTCTGTTGTTAAATGTAGGCCTTTTTTGATGCATTTTAATAAAAATAAATACTTTTTAGTATCAATATCTGTAACAATAATGATTTCCTGTATTGTAGAAACTGAAAGAGAAGGAAGCTGCTCTGTGGAAAGCAGAACAAAATATTTTGTCAAGAGATAAAGTTATAAATGAACTAAGACTTCGATTACCTGCCACATCAGAAAGAGAGAGGCTTATTGCTGAGTTCGGTAGAAAAGATGATGACTCAGAAGGCCACCATGCTCTGAAAGTTTCCTACCAAACCATTAAAAATATGCAAGCAAGATTAAATCAGAAGGAAGAAGTCTTGAAAAAGTATCAGCATCTTCTTGCAAAAGCAAGAGAGGTATTTACACTTTTTGCACTGATTTGTCTTATTTTGCTTACAGCTCTCGAGTTTTTTTGCCCAGTCCACTTTTAGTGCAGTCCTAGCCAGAACTTTATTATGCAGTTCTTACTGTGTAAAGAACAATTTTCTATCCTCTTGTGTTCAAAAGGTTTATATATCAAATTGTCTTGTTTGAAATTGTTTTAGCATAGCAGAATCAGGAAGTAAAGTTTGCAAATGGACTAGTCATATTATTCCAGATTTGCAGTTTTTCATGTACTTTTCTAAGGAAAAAAAATCAAAATGCTGTGCTTATAGGAGGTCATGGTGATGTTCATCTAGCAGTTATGGAGGGATAGAAATGATGCAAACAAGGTACAGGGAGGGGAGTAGTGCAGTTGTACCCCACCTTTGATTCCTGCTCTACACAAGTATTAATGACCCTCTCTTCTTTTTAATGGTCTTCATATTCCACTATTCAAACTATCCTTTTTTCTGCAATTTTGCTGTCTGTTAACCATTCCTGGTACTCTCTATCTCCTACTTCAGAGCCTGTAGACTGTTTTTAGCTCTAGCTAAAAACCTTAAATTAGCTGTGGTAATACTAATTTAGGTGTAGAAATAAATGACTGAAAATTGGGGACACAGTCAAGATGCTCAAGAAGGCTAGATTCTCTTATGTGATTCTGAGTAAGAGACATACATTTACGATAATTACTTTTGACTGTTTTTTGCCTAGTTTGTTGGTGTTTTTTTTAACTTCAGCAAATTTGTGCAATCCCATGCTTGTATTTGCTTTTGCTTTGATTTTAAACTGAATAATAAAGTGCTGGCCTCCTAGCTTATTAGTAAAGCATCCAGTTTGTTTTTTTACTAGAGAAAAATGTGTTGTGTTTATATGTGATGTGCCAAACCATCTGCACCCCCTTTTCTTTTTCAAAATCCTAGATCTGCCCATGCATGTAGATCTCATTGTAAAATGTGATTCTATGATTGCTGTTCTGGAAACATTCATTCAGTAGCTGTATATGAATTATTGTATAAAAAAAAAATTTAAAGTGAAGTTAGTGCATATTAAGGATAGACTGTAAGTTTCTAATATACCACAAAAGTAAAGGTTTGGGAGTAGATTTCTCCCACAGCAAGAACAGACTAGGGAGAAAGCTTGAGTGAAGGATGTAAACTGAGACTATCCCATAAACTGAGGGTAGAGAAGATTAGATTGTAGGGGACTGTAGGGGACAAGAAAAATTTAGAGAGAAATCCCTTAAGACTGATGGTTTAGAGCAAGATTGGGTGACAAGCTCAAACTCTGAGGGCCACTTACAAGTTACATTTTCCAGTGGAGGTCCTCCTAGGATTACACTCAATCTCGCACAATTTGTAGATTTACCCGGCTGCTGATGTTACCCTGGCAGGTTACTGGTGGTCCTTAGGCATATAGTATGCACCCCTGCAATAGAGACAACAGCTGGAACAAGGAGGAATAGAGATGTAATAAGTAAAACAAGGTTGAGAGGCTTTGAAATTGTCTTCATTTTTTAAGGGTCTGTGTCAGGGGTGGGCAAAATATGGTCTGCGGGCCATATCCAGCCTGCGAGGCCATTCTATCCAGCCCGCGGGGCCCCTAAAAAAATTTAGAAAATTAAAATTTATCTGTCCTTGGTTCCTGTCAAAGATGACAGGAACCAAGGGTGGTAGGATCCAGGGGAAGCCCTGGAGAGCTCCTGCAACAGCAGGGCCCGCCCGGCCCCGCCCCCCGTAGCTGGAAGCTGCAGCTGCTGCCACCACACACAGCTCCGACGAGTGAGCCTGGAGCCGGTGCGGGGCCCAGGCTGGCAGCGGGGGCGGTTTACAAGTTGGTGCTAAGCGCAGGGAAAAGCGGCCCTCCCCCTCCCCATGCCTGACACCCCGCACT
>NW_005842909.1:40286-45822 GCF_000455745.1 Alligator sinensis | reverse complement strand
CCGCCTGTGGCGCTGTGAAAGGTCCGCTTTTCCCCTGTGCTCAGCACCAGCTCCTTCCCTTCTGGTGAGCAGGGGTTCAGGGTTGCACACTGCCCCCCGCCTGTATCACGGGGCAGTGGGGCGCTGGGAGTGAGCGGGTACAGGAGCAAGGCTCACACCCGTGTCCCAGGGCCAGTACCAGCAGGGCCCAGGGCAGGGCGGCAGGGGTACAGGGTCCCAGCTGGCAGAGGTTCTATGGAGCTGGGCCAGCTCAACCCTCTCCCTGCTAGTGCAGTCCACCTCAGCTCCACAGACCCGTGCGAGCCTGCGCCCTGCTCTGGGCCCCATCAGTGCTGGCCCTGGGACATTGGTCCCAAGACATTGGGACATTGGTCCTAAGATGGTGACCAGGGGGCGGGGCATCTGTCAGGGGGCAGGGCTACCCATGTGGCCCTCAACAGCTTGACACAACTTGGTAAGTGGCCCTCCGCCCAAAATAATTTCCCGCCCCTGGTTTTTGTAGATAAGGAAGAAGCGATTCCTCAGTAATCCTGTTAAGTATTCCTTGGATTGCCAGCCTGGATGAAGAGTGGTACCAGTCTTGGTAGCTTAGGAGTGTGCAAGAACACGTGTGCGTGTGCATGTGCATGTGCACACACACATACATACATATGTGCATGCAAGTATGCATGCACGTGCATACACACGCACACAATTTCTAAACTCTGTTTTGTCTGGCAATTTGCAAGTTAAAGGAAAATTGTCCCTTTTCTCAGTGCTTTCAGAAGGAACTAGAAAACTGTGATATTTCTAAACAGTCAGGAGGTTAACAAGGAAAGCACAGAAGTCCTATAGATTCCTTGGCGATTATGAAATTAGATTATATGTTCATTTTGTCCTTGTAGGAGGAAGCAGAAATTGCAAAGAAACATGAAGACGACCTCAGGGTCCTACATCAAAAGCTAGACTTGTATGCTGACAATTCACTTAATAAATTTAAAGAAACTGCACTGGTAAGTTTTGAAAGGAAAGCAGTGTTTTAGAGCTATTTGCCCTCTTTCTCTGCAAATGAAAAAATATTAACCCACCATAACAAAAGCAGTTTTTCAGTTCACAATAAAAATGTGGAGCTGTCAATACAGCATTACTGAAAGAGAAAGAGTATTGTCATTGAGCAAACTTGGTGTGCAATGTACTAATGCATAATTCAGCTGGTGCTAGTCCTAAAGTAAGAAGTCTTTCATTTTTTCTGTTCTTTTTTTCAGTCTTCTCTGTTATACTACAATATTATCTTTTGGTACTGATTTCTGATACGTTGACTGTCAACCTTTAACCAGTTTTACAACTATTCCTTAGGTATAAAGAGACCTTTTGAAAATACTCAGGGTAGCTAATCTTTAAGCCCTTTATTATGAGTCATTTCATTAGCTGTGAAATATGGGTTAAATATTGCTGCTTGATTATATTTAGATTCAAATTTGAATAAAGAAATTATAGTAATCGTTCCTTGTATAAGGCATATGATAGTAATCATGGCTATTGTTTTTTTGTTTTATAGGAGTTGATGAAGAAGCCTTCTTTATCAGTTTCCACAAACAAACATTTCATTCGTCTGGCTGAAATGGAGCAAACAGTAGTAGAGCAAGACAACTCTCTTGCTTCACTTTTAGGAAAATTAAAGAAAACTGTATCTGATTTAGAGAAACAAAAGCAAATTACTTTAATGAAAACCAAAGAGTTTGAAAATTTTAGGGCTCAGTAAGTCTTTAGATTATTACAATTCAAATAATAATTGGATTAGCCAAATTAGATGGAAGTTTTAAGTGAATTGAGATAATTTATTGAATTAAACATATTTTAGCAAAATATTGTTGTAGTGAAGTTTATTAACAGACTAGTGAATTCAGGATTTGATCGAAGAAACTAACCCAAAAACTTTATTAAGCAAAGGTTGTAATTTTAAAATATGTTTCTTTTGGGCTTGATGCACAAAAGAACTTAGGTTGTGCAACCAATCACTGTTTTGATACTCATTCAATAATGCAATTTTCTGTTTTTTATTGTATGATAGCAGGTACAGTTAATTTTTGTGACTTTCCAATGTACATGTGTTTTTTTCTTTTGTTTATTATATAAGAAATACTTCCTGTAATAACAAAAAAGTAATGTTTCTGTCTTTCTAGTCTACTTTGAGCTTCTTAATTTAAATCTTCCATGACATAACTATTTATTATTTTGCTATGCAAGACTGGAAGAAAAGCATGCAGCTGAAGTGAAACAGTTGAAAGATGAAGCAAATGAATTGAGAAACCTGTTATCTCAAATAGAAAAGGAATTACTGAATGTAAAAACTGAATTAGAAGCTCAGAAAGAAGCAAATAATAGGGCACCAACAACTACAATGAAAAACCTAGTAGAACGGTTGAAGAACCAGTTAACTTTAAAAGAGAAGCAGCAGAGAGTAAGTCATCAATACTTATTTTCACATTTTTTTAAGCAATGAAATTATTTAAATACCTTAAATATGCCTAAATTACATCTTAAGTTCTACAAAAGTCCTATCTTCAAATAGATATTTATTGGATTTTGATATTTATTGAATGCATCTGCTCTTTCTGTGTTGCTATTCACAGTTTTATCATTTCCATCTAATAAAATTATGCTAGAATTCTTCTTTTTCCTAATATATAATCAAATTCTTATTTTCCTTATTTTTCCTATTGACTGTTCTTTGTGCCCTTTTTACTTCCATATTAATCTTCTACAGTTCTTAATTTGATATATGTTCACTACCACTTGCTTGTGCTTTCCTTTGTTACATATGATATGTATATATATTTGAAATATATATAATAGACTTATATATATATATAGGCTGCATTGATTTACAAAGAAAAATGCAAAGCAAACTGCTGGTTTAGATGGGAAGCAAAGGCATCTACTAATATATGAATTAGTAGATGCCTTCATTTCCCATCTAAGCTAGCAATTTGCTTTGCTTTTTTTTTTTCTGAAATCCATGCAGCCTTCCTGCTCACTATTGAGAGTGTTGCTGTGTGGTCATCTGATAGAATGTTTTTAAACAGTTTTCAAATTATGCCATTTTTTATTTTTAAACCTTCCTTGTAATTGATTTGGTTCTTAATTGTTTTCAGGTTGGGGAAAGTGCTTCTTTTAATTCAAAACGGGTGCATTTTTGAGTGTCTGCTCATGCACATATACTCTTGGCAGCTTTATATATACTCATTTTGATTTTATTCTGTTTTTACATAGAGTATGTGAGCAAATTATAATCCCTTGTGCTTTAGTTTATGTAATAGCCACCACTAATTTATAATGCTAATTTATAATTTAGAAGGCTGAGGGGGGATCTAGTGGCCTGTTTCAAACTAGTCAGGGGGGACCAGCAGGCATTGGGGGAGTCCCTGTTCCCCCAAGCACTACCAGGAGTGACTAGAAATAACGGTCACAAGCTGGCAGAGGGTAGATTTAGACTAGACATCAGGAGGCACTACTTTACAGTCAGGGCAGCTAGGATCTGAAACCAACTTCCAAGAGAAGTGGTGCTGGCTCTTACCCTGGGGGTCTTTAAGAGGAGGCTAGATGAACACCTTGCTGGGGTCGTTTGACCCCAGTGCTCTTTCCTGCCATGGCAGGGGGTCGGACTTGATGATCTGTCAAGGTCCCTTCCGACCCTACAAACTATGAAACTATGAATGCAATGATTAATTCATTTCTATCAAGATAAAGTTTTATGGAGAATTGTCTTTTTCAGAACATAATATTTTTATAGATTTCATAGATGTTAGGCCTGGAAGGGACCTCGAAGATCATCAAGTCCAGCCCCCTGCCCCAGGAGCAGGAAGTCAGCTAGGGTCAAAGGACCCCAGCAAGATAAGCATCCAAGCATTTCTTGAATAAGTCCAGAGTAGGTGCCTGCACCACATCTGGAAGGAGTCTATTCCAGGTCTTGGGGGCTCAGACAGTAAAGAATTTTTTTTCTTACGTCCAGCCTAAAATGGTCTTGTAGGAGTTTATGACCTTTGGTCCTTGTTTTTCCTTGGGGCACCCTGGTAAACAGATGCTCTCCCAGATCCTGATGAACACCCCTTGTGTACTTATAGGCAGCCACCAGGTCCCCCCAAGTCTGTGCTTTTCCAGACTGAAGAGTCCCATGGCTCTCAGCCTCTCTTCATAAGGCCTATTCTCTTGCCCCCTGATGATGTGCGTGACTCTCCTCTGGACTCTCTCAAGCTTCTCGACATCCTTCTTGAATTGCAGAGCCCAGAATTGGATGCAATACTCCAGCTGCGGCCTCACCAAGACTGAGTATAGCGGGAAGATGACATCCTGAGATTTACTTGAGAAGCATCTATAGATGCAAGCCAGGGTTTTGTTTGCTTTACCAGCTGCGACATCACATTGGTGGCTCATGTTCATTTTGTGGTCAATCATGACCCCCAAGTCTCTTTCAGCAGTGGTGCTAGCAAGCATAGCACTGCCAAGCCTATAAGTATGCAGTGGGTTTTTTTTTTCCCCCGAGGTGGAATACCTTGCATTTATAAGTATTGAACGTCATCAGGTTTGTGTCCACCCACTTACTAAGCTTATCCAAGTCAGCCTGCATCACTAGCCTGTCCTCAGGTGTGGACACTATGCCCCAAAGTCTAGTGTCATCCGCGAACTTAGCTAGTGCGTTCTGATACCAATGTCCACTTCGTTGATAAAGATGTTGAAAAGAACCAGTCCAAGGACAGAACCTTGGGGGACGCCGCTGTCACGGCGCGCCATAGTGACTCGCTGCCATCGACCACTACTCTGGGTCCAACCTCGGAGCCAATTTCCCAGCCATTGGACTGTGGTGTAGCCAAGGCCACAGTTGGCGAATTTTTCCATGAGGAGGTCATGGGGACACCATAGTTTCATAGTTTCTAGGGTCGGAAGGGACCTGGGCAGATCATAGGCTTTTTTAAAGTCCAGGTATATGACATCAATCTCCTCTCCCTTGTCCAGGTGATACATCACCTGGTCATAGAAGGAGATGAGATTGGTCAGGCAAGACCTACCCATGACAAACCCGTGCTGGCTATCCCTCAGGATGTTGCCGTCAGCCAGTTTGTCCAGAAGGGTCTTCTTGATCATTTTCTTGAGAATCTTACCAGGGATTGAGGTCAAGCTGTTTGGCCTGTAATTCCTGGGATCTACTTTCCGCCCTTTCTTGAAGATGGGTACCACATTGGCCTTCTTCCAGTCTTCAGGTACTTTTACCTGAGCGCCACGAATTTTTGAATATTTTTGCCAATGGTTGGGCTATGACACCTGCCAGCTCCTTGAGTACCCTAGGTTGTAATCTGTCAGGACCAGCTGACTTGAAAGTGCCCAGCCTCTCAAGGTAATCCTTTACTAGATCAATACCAGTGCTGGGTATAAATACAGCCTCACCCTGGCTGTCCCTCATCTTGCTGGGCAGGGCGGTCCCATTGGACTGATGAAAGACTGACACGAAGTACCCATTAAGCAGGTTGGCCTTTTCCTGGGTTTTGGTTATCAGCAGTCC
>NW_005842909.1:21100-40276 GCF_000455745.1 Alligator sinensis | reverse complement strand
TTACCCTTGCTTTTTTCCGACTCCCTACATAGCTGAAAAAGGACGTTTTGTTATCCTTGATATGTGAAGTCAGATGGAGCTTGGTTGCAGCCTTGGCTTTCCTGATCCACTCCCTGCAGATACAGACCAGTGCGGAGTACTCCTCCTTAGTGGTAATTCCAACCTTCCATCCTTTATAAGTCTCTCTTTTGAGGCGTAGGAGGTCCTTGAGTTCCTTGCTGAGCCAAGGGGGCTGCTGCGCCGTTTTGCTACCCTTCCTCTGAGATGGGATGGCCATCCCTTGTGCTGTCAGGATCGCTCCCTTGAGGAGCAACCAGTTCTCTTGGACTCCTCTTCCAGTCGAGTCGTGGTCCCTTAGGGCCTCAAGAACGAGCCTCCTGAGCTTGTCAAATCAGCTTTCCTGAAGTTGAGGACTTCAGTATTGCTGACCGACTTGACAGCTTTGCAATGGATAGTAAAGGTGATCAGCTCGTGATCACTGTCACCCAGCTTTCCATCGATTTTTTTAGGCCACTGACTATATCATCCCCTTTGGCCAGTACCAGGTCCAACAATGCTTTACCTCTTGTTGGCCCATAGACTTCTTGAGTCAGGTAGAGGTTGTCCACGTACATGAGGAAGCTTTGTGACCAATCAAATTTGGCCGAGTGCTCTTCCCATGAGATGTCCGGGTAGTTGAGTCTCCCATGACAGTCATGCACCAAGAGCATGCAGCCTCAGCCAGTTCCCTGGCAAATTCCTGGTCCAGCTCATGTTTCTGGTTAGGAGGTCTGCAGTAGACTCCTACCATGATGTCCCCTGAGCCACGTTCCCCACGTATTTTGATCCAGAGAGACTCCAGTCGTCCTTCCTGAGTGCCAATGTCAATTTGGAGGGACGTGTAGCTGTCCTTGACATAGAGGACTACGCCCCCACCCCTTTTATCTGCACGATCACGCCTGTACAGGGAATAGCCATCTATACCTGTGGCCCAGTCATAGGTGGAGTCCCACCAGGTCTCCGTTATCCCTATGAGGTCGTAGTCATTCTTGTTTAGCAGGAGGACCAGTTCCTCCTGTTTATTCCCCAAGCTCCTGGCATTGGTGTACAGGCAGGCAAGTGTCCCACTGGGGGCCCTTGCCTTCCCTACAGATTGTTCCAGGGCTAGGGTAGGGGTGGGTTCCCTTAAGTGCCTTAGCCTGCTGGATTTACAAGGGTTGCCCAGTGGGCTAGCAGTGGCGATAATCCCCCCCAACCCCCGGCAGGCTTAGTTTAAAGCCTGGTTGAGCAGCTCAGCCAGTATGGCTGAGAAGAGCCTTCTCCTCAGCAGAGTGAGGTGGAGACCACTGCCTCTCTCACCAAAGAGCAGACTGTGATCGTGGAAGCCAACGCCTTCATGATGACACCAGCGCCGCAGTCTCTGGTTAACTACCTCAACCCGTCTCTCCCTCAGCCCATGACCCACAACCAGGAGGAGCGAGGAAAAGACCACCTGCGCCCCCAACCTGCTAAGCCCCGCTCCTAGAGTCCTGTAGTTTCTCATGACCCAGCTGGGATTGCGCCGAGCCATGTCATTTGTGCCCAACGTGGATAAGGAGCATAGGGTAGTGGTCGGAGGGCCGGATAATCTTTGGGATCCTCTCTGCTATGTCCTTGATGTGGGCCCCTGAGAAGTAGCAGACCGCCCAAGCTAGGGCTTTGGGGCGGCAGATTGCCCCCTCAGGAGGGAGTCTCCCACGACAACCACTCTGTGTTTCGTCTTAAGGAGAGTAGGGGTGGGTGATCCTCCCTTGCCTGCAGGAGCTGGCATCTCTGCAGGCTCAACTGAGGCTGTAAGAGGTTTGTACCTGTTGCAAAGCCCCAGAGGGGAGGGGACCTTCGTGTGGCGGGCCTTGGGGCCCTTGACAACCTTGTTCCAGCCCCCTGGCTGGACAGTATGGTAGATTCCCGAGTCCTCCCTTGTCCTGGGAGGTGACCTTGGTCTACCCTGCGCCTCCAGTGGGTGAAGGGCCTGGCAGTAGGAGTCGATCTCCTGCTTGCCATCCCTGATGGCACGCAGTCTCTGGGCTGCGGCCTGGAGCTCCTTTATCTGGTGCCCCAGAGACTTCGAAGTGGAGCAAACTTGGCAAGGGGAGGTGGCCATGAGCCTGGAAACATGCCAGGCAGCCCCTGCAGCCGAGAGCAAGAGGCTCTGCCTGCATGGAGCCCGGAATCATGTGTTCCATCTGGGTGGAGGCCTCTGAGGTGCCAGAGGGGGAGGCTGCAGACCCCAAGGGGACCCTTGGGGTGTGGCATGTGACTATCCGCATTGTGCTGCTGGTAGGCTGGTTACTGATGGGACTGCCTACCCTAGGGGGGTCACTGGCAGGACCTCGGGCCCTCCCACTCACCCTCCTGTGCGAACTCCCATGGAAGACTTCAACTAGTTATTTTTTTTTAACTATATACACAAATTCTGAGAGCGTTTAATACTAGCAATATGAGCTGTCCAGCAAATTTCATGTTGATTTGAGTTTTCCATGGTAATCAAACTTTTCTTCCCACAAATTGTACAGAGATGATTATGGATTATATGAAATTTAGCATAACAGGTGATGGAATACAGTTGGGTAATTTTTAATATAAAAATAATACATTTGAACTGCTTTTGCTGTTTTTAACATTTAATTTTCAGCAAACATCAACAAAATTGTGTTTTTTGGAAACACTTTCAGGCCCTGAGTAAAGCACTTCTAGAGCTCAGAGCAGAAATGACTGCAAATGCTGAACAGCAGATTATTTCTGTAGCATCACAAAAAGAAACATACATGAACGTTCAGCAGATCGTTGACAGGCAAACAAAGGAGCTCACAGTGAGTGCTAAGTATCCTCTTTACGCTGTCTTCTATGTTGTAATATTATCTGAAAGGAGAATACAGTGTTCATTAATTTCATTTTGAGCCTTAGCCTGAATGTTGTATTTGGTGATAGAACTCCCATTGAACTTAGTATATTAGTTTTGCGATAGACTCCATTAGAAGTTGGATTAGCCCTTCTGTGTACATTTCATTTTAAATATTAAAACAAAAAACAATTGTATAAGCATATGCAATGCTGTAGTAAAATTCACATTATCCAGAGTACTGGAATTTATAGCATTTGCCTTGTACTTGGAATATAAAATTTCAGTTTAGGGTACCTTTGGCCTAGACTATAAATTTAGTTCTTTTATTCTTTTATAAAACAAAAATATAACTATTATTTTTCTTTTGATTTTGATAATTAATATTCTCAGTCCTTAGTTTTAGACTGGTTGATTTAAAGTCTGAGAAGTCCAGTCTTTGTGCTAAAAAAATAAGAAATAGTATCAGCAGATGCATAAGAATTATATTATCTATGTTATTATTGAAATATTGTTAACTATATATATGTATAATTATAGTTATTATTATTATTTAAATATTGTTAACTCTATATAAATAGGGACCTACTGAAATTGCAGTTTTGCAGAAAACACTAAATCAGGCATTTTCTGCAAAAAACAGTGGGCTTTACAATGTTGGTGGGCTCACTGCAAAAAACAAAAACCAAAAACCCCCCAAAACTTACTGGGAAACAGAGAAAAGGGTGGGAAGCCCTGCAGCCCTGGAGCACAGAGGGGGAGAGCGGGGTCAGAGGAAGCAAATGGGAGGCTGAGGTTGTGATATAAGCTCAGTACAGATGCCAGTCCGGAGCCAGTCAGGGAAGCAAAAGGGTTTTGTTGCCATCTTTTAAGCAGCCAGAGGCATGCTGCTGCAGCCTGCTGCAGCCTGAGAAGACTGAGCAGGATAATAAAAAGGAATCCTTCAGTTGTGTACTGCCTACAGCATGTCTCTGAATGTGTTGAGGAAAACCAGTATAGATTGACACTTAGGGCACATCCACACATGCAGGCACATGCACTTGCAACAGCTCAAATAGAAGCAGCACAAATTTGAGCTGGGGATTTTCGCCTCAGTGCACATGCCTGGACATGGACTTTGATGTGGGGGAGGTTGTGCCACTTGGGGCAAAATAATCCTGCCTAGTTCCTCTTGGAGTTACAGCCTGGGGCCAGCATCCCAACAGTATAAAAACCTGCCCTGTGGTGGCCCCAGCAGTATAAAAAGCTGCCCTGGCAAGCAGCTCAGGGCTACTTGCCCTCAGGAGCTTCTGAGGCCTGGCCACTTGGTATCTGGTGCACTACCCCTTGTGCCAGTTCGACAGCTGAAGCAGCCCTAGCCTGGAGTGGCCCCTGCACCCTCTACCCACTGCAGCAGTCTAGCAGTGGGGGCTGGTGCCTGGCCATGACCTGCTGCCACCTGCAATAGCATCTGCCCCCTTGGACCTGTGGTCCCAAGCCTGTGCCACTGCCAGACCTGGATGGGGTATCCCTACTCCACCCCGCTCACCTTCAAAATATATGGTGCAGCAACTTCAGGCTAACTTTAACCACTTAAGCCCGTTCCCCAAAACCCCTCAAGTGGCCCACTGGGGCATTGGTGGCGCTCCAGTAACCAATGGGAGAGGAAATTCTCAGTGCTCTCCAGATTCCACTGTGACCTTCAGGGACAGGCTCAGAGGGAGAGACTTTAGACTTGGGGAGTCTTCCCTCACTTAGGCTTCCCCTACAGCCTCACCACCCGGGGCAACTTTCCCCTGCCCTGTGGGAATCCCCTTTCCTGGGTAACTCACACCTCCAGGGTCCCAGGTGGGTGGTCTGTGTCTTCTGGCTGGCGAGCTTGCACCCCTCCTGCTGAGACCCAGCTGCCTCTGCTCCTTCTGACCCGCTGGCTAGCGCGGGGCCCTGTGCACCCTCGCGCATACCCAAGGCTCTGCCTTCTGCTAAAGGGTTGGAGGCCCGGGCCCCCTTGTGCAGCATCAGGGCTCGGTCTGCTCCCAGACCTTCTGTGCAGTGTCATCTGCACCGAGCTGCTGACCCAGTGCCAGCAGCTGTAGACCCAAGCTGCCTCCAGCGGCTCCCCGGGGGTCTCACCCTCCGTGCAGCGCCTCCTGCACTGAGTTTCTGGCCTCATGCCAGGGGTTGGGGCCCTGAGCTGCCATGAGTGGCTCTCAGGGTCCTGCTCCAAGCACCGGCCTGTGCACCATATCTCTGGCTGCATGCCAGGGGCTGCAGACCTGAGCAGCCGCTTGCAGCTCCCAGGATCTGGATGCTATGCGCCATGCTGTGCACTGAGAGCCTGGCCACTGAGCTGTCCGCCGTTTCCTGCCACCAGAAGTCTTCAAGGGCTCTTCCAGGCTACTGCTTCACCCTGCTGAGCAGCTCTTCTCTCAGTTCTTCTAAGCCCCTCTTTTCCCTCCATTCCTCAATGCATCTGCTGCATGCTGGGCATGCAGCTTATTCTCTTCAGAGACTCCACTTCCTGAAGTTTTGCCAGACCGGCAGAGTGCAGTCTTGAACCAGGTCCAAGGCTTTTCTTTTCTTTTTTTCCTCTCTCTTGTCCCAAGTAGGGGCAGGGCAAAGCCCTTCCAACAGTTACCCAATCACAAAGAAAATTCTACGAGCCCAAGACATGCCTGCCTGTATCTGTAAGTCCACCACGTGCAAGGCCTTCTCTGACATGCTCTGTGGAATGATGCCCAGTGCAGTTCATATCACCTGCAATGTGGACGTTCTGTCTTTAGTGACATCTGGTGCATGCAATTCTCTGATGTGGATAGCCTAGTGTTCCCTTTCAAAAAAGCCTTCAAGCACTGTTTAGGCCGTAAGCTCCGGTACATGGAGTCCCTTGCTAGTCATAAGTGGGGACCTACATGCAACTGTTGCTGCCACCAGCGGCTGTGCTCACAGGTGGAATTCGTGGTTCAATGGAGTCCATTACCGCAACAAGCATATGTAGTCCTACCAGCAGTTTGTGTGTGAGGAACTGGAAATCATACCCAGCACACAGGCACGCTTAAGCTATATGATATCCTGAAACATGGAGACATTTAAATTCAAGTGAAGTTTGTGGTGGGAAATGCTACCCAGTTCATGGAGCTCCTAATGTGGTTTGAAACCTGGCAGGCTTTGATCCATCACACACACACACACACACACACACACACACACACCCACCCCCAAGCTGATGGATTTGATAAGTTGGGTCGAAGACATGGCATCACAAAAACTGTCAAGCTGTCACTGAAAACCAGTGGAGCTGGGACCTGTTCCAGGCAATACTTGTGAAGCTGAACCAGTCCTACAGGTATGACCCATCACTGCCACTACAGTTCAGACAACCAGCTGCCTCTTTTTTTTTTAGTGCTGTCTGCATTTTGGAACCCAATTAGGTGTCTGTCCTGAGTTGTGACCCTCAGCTAGTGAAATTAATCCCTGGATGGGGGAAAGAGCATGACAGGAAACGTGCTTCTTACATGAACTTTGTCAAAGAATGCCGGATGCTTGCATTTGTGTTTTGGGACTCTGTGACTGGTTTCACATCTGTACGCACTGGCAAAATGCATACCTAGCCAACTCAGTGGATGCTGAGTGTACACCTAGTTTTCATCGTGCAAAGAAAGGTTGTCAGCGGCAACTGCCAGTAAATGCTGCATGCTAGCATTTAACAGTTAGCATGAATTGCCTGTCTTAAGGTTAGCACTGAGTATTGCTAAACTCCTTTTTTACAACGTCATTAATAAAGTACAGTGATAGTATTTGTTACAGTTCATGGCGTGTATAGCTTTAATTTGATAAAACATTTTACTTTAGAGTTTAATTGAATGCTTAAATTGCTTAATAATGCATTGACTAAAGGCTTCCACAAGCTTAATCAGAGTAATTATCCACAATTTTGGGCCATCTGCCGATCAAGTCAGTGGGCTCTGCCACAATAAGTCCACTAAAATGACAGCTGGCACCATGACTGGCCTACGAAATCTCCCTTTTACTGCCTACATTTGGGTAGGTCCCTAATACATAAGTTAAAGGATTTGTCACAGGGAGAATGCCTCTGCTTGGGGCTCCAGCTGATTGGCAGGCTGGACAGAGGTGGCACCCAGGATGAGTGCACAGGGCAAGAAGCAGAGGTTGTGTAGCTGAACCCACCCCACAGCAGGATGAGGTCCAGCTGGGGAAAATGCATCCAGTCCATGCAAAGACTGTTTCCTGGGCTGGGGAGGGATAGGACAGATGTCCAGTGTTCCGTTTAAGCGTCATGGCGTGCACAGGCGTGCTCATGCTGCACACACCGCACAGCTTAGAGGGAATGCTGCTGATACCTGGAGCTGGTTCCAGCCTGGAGAAATAGCCCCCTTCCCACTCCCTTACACACACAAAATCATAGAAAATTAGGCTTGGAAGGGACCTCAGGAAGTCGTCTAGTCCAACTCCCTGCTTAAAGCAGGACCATCCCCAAATAGATCATCCCAGCTAAGGCTTTGCCTGCCAGGTTTTAAAAACCTCCAAGGATGGAGATTCCATCAACCCCTGCTGGGTAATCTATTCCAGAATTTTACTACCCTCCTAGTGAGAATTTTTTTCCTAATATCTAACCTAAACTTTCCTTGCTGAAACTTGCTACCATTGCTCATTGTTCTGTCATCTGCCACCACTGAGAACAGTCTAGCTCCATCCTCTTTTCAACCCCCATTCAGGTAGTTGAAGGCTATTAAATCCCTTCTGTCTCCTCTTCTCTAAACTAAATGAGCCCAGCTCCCTCACCCTCTCCTTAGAAGTCATGTCTCCCAGCCCTCACCATTTTTGTTGCCCTCTGCTGGATGCTCTCCAATTTGTCCACTTCCTTTCTGTAGTGGGAGTGGGGGCAAAACTGGACACAGTATTCGAGATCTGGCCTCACCAGTGCTGAATAGAGGGGAATAATCACTTCTCTTGACCTGCTGGCAACATTCCTACTGATGCAGCCCAGTTTGCTGTTAACCTTCTTTGCAACAAGGGCATACTGTTGGCTCATATTCAGTTTATTGTCCACTGTAACCCCCATGTCCTTTTCTGCAGAGCTGCTGCTCAGCCAGTCAGCCCCCAGCCTGCACCAATGCATGGGATTATTCTGTCCTAAGTTCAGAATTGTGCATTTGTCCTTCTTGAACCTCATGAGATTTCTTTTGGCACAATCGTCCAATTTGTCTAGGTCACTCTGTATCCTAGCCCTGCCCTCCATCATGGGGTGATCCAGGTCTTGTCACTGACTTGAACTTGGAGCAGGAGCCCCACAGGGCTACCTGACAGCTCATTTTTGGACAGGCTGTCAAGAAGCCACTGCGCTTCTTCCCCTTCCCTTAGAGGGAGAGAGGGGGAACAAAAGACTGGAATACTGAGGGTCCTTAATGTCTGAAAGAAGTGTCCCATTCTTGTTAGTGCAGGAGGAGAGAGAGAGTTCTCTTCTGCAAGAAACCCTTTGCAAGTGCCTCTACACTTCAGGAGAAAGTCCATTCGTCCAGTACAAATGTAATGCCTATCCATGGCCCTAATCTTACCCTTCAATGGGTAAGACTAACTACATTTTTATTTTTATAGGCTCAAATAGAGGAGTTAAATGAGCAGCTTACAAAATTTAAAGATGCCCTGAAAATAAGTAAAAATAGAGAGAACTCTGCGTTAGAGGAGATGGATGATTTAAACCAAGAACTTCAGAAAAAGCAAAAAGCCTTTACTAAAGTGATACGAGAAAAAGATGAAATGGAAAAAGAAAATGAAGAATTGAAAAAGCGGATAAAAAGACTAACAAGTAGCATTCAGGTAAATATTCTTATATTCATTATATTTGTATAATGTTATAATATTAGTTTGGGTAAGTTTAAAACAACAATTGTGCAAACATTTTTTAATCCAGCTTAAAGCTGCCCAGTATTTAGGACCCTGCTAACTGCCTGCCCTTTGGGCAGGGGGCTGGACCCAATGATCTTGCGAGGTCCCTTCCAGCCCTAATGTCTGTGAAATCTATGACAGTGTAAAGTTAGAGTAACTCTTAACTATAACCTCTAAATGAAGACTTTATAATCTAATTGAACTGTCTTTTCAAGGGACCTCTGAAATGAATAATTGAGTCTATTTCCTTATTTGCTTCAGTGGGAAATTGGGAGCAGTGCCAGAATAGTCATCATGACCTTATAGATAATTGTCATTTTTTCAGAGCAAAGCTGATGAACAGAATCAGATAAATGAACTTCAGAAAAAGGTTAAGAAGTTAGAAAATGAACTTGAAAAGAAGAATGAAGAAGTAGAAAAGAGAAGCATGAGAGAGGAGAAGGTATGTGATAAGGTATTTGTTTGTGGAGGTTAAAGGGATCCCCTCAATTTAAAATCTAGCTCTTCAAAAAAAGAAAAACAAATCAGAAGTGCATTCAGGAATTTCACCTGCTTTTGAGTCCCCATACAAATATTTCAGATTTATAATTCAACATTTCAGTATTGTATTTATGTTTTTCTTTTCTTGTTGAATTAAAAATCCATGTGAAAGCATAGAAAACTGACTTGACTACAGAAATGACTGTGAAACCAGCTATACAAAATGCTTTCTAATGTAATCAATTAAAGAAAGTAGGGAAAAATAGAGAAATCTATTTTCCTTCTCATTTCTTTTAAGGAGAGCAGCTAAGGTGGAACCAGTAGTGAAATTGTCTAAATATGTTGCAAGAAAATTGTGATTTCTTTTGTGTCCCTTCAAATAATTATGTTTGATAATGACTCTGTACTTCATATGTATTCAGTAGATTCTGCCTAACTATGGATGTTTGTCCACTCTTTTGTTTGTTGTTTTTGCTGTCATGGCACCAGACTAGTCAGTTGTCTTGGTACCTAGTAATGTGACTAGAGCAATGCATGTTTGTAATATGCCCTTTCAATTGCATTCATTGGCATTTTAAGCATTTAAGCTGATTTGAAAGAAGAGCTTGCAGCTCACATTAGGTAAGTTTGAGACATTGTACATACGTTACCTCCTAATTGAGATTTGTATTTTTATTAAACTATTGGAGGGGAGAGTATATATGTGCGCGCACACACTTACCCTTTTTGTTCTCCCTGAATAAGCCTTCAGTCCTATTTCATACATTACTGATTTTTTTTTTCAAATGAATGGGAAAGGAAAGTAGAAGAAGGGAAAAGAAAGGAAGTGATGGAAGGGAAGAGAATCCAAAACAAAACAGTCTCATTTCTGCTGCCAAAAACATTTTTTGCAGCTTTTTCCATAGCCATTTATGATCAAAATGCCAAGTTCTAACCTGTTGTTCATAGTATTAATAAATAGAAATTGATTTCCTGTAGTAGAAAATGAATTAAAAATATCTATTGGACCAAACAGCTGCTAATACTAAAGTGGTATCTGAGCTCATAACCAGCTTGAAAATGAAAGAGGTCCTTTTACATAGATTATAAAGACAAAGACAAGCATCATATCCTCTGTTCTATCTATCTTTACCAAACTGTATTGAAAAGTAGAATGATACACACCCCCAATAGTGGATTTTATAATATGTTTCTTTTTTTTCTTTCTTTTTGCTTGTAAATTTTAAATTTTATGGATGTGTTCTCCACTTGCACTTGGAACAGGTTATAAACTAGGGCATGGACTTGCCCTGTGTTAACGCACCTATACTGTTTTTGCTATATTTTGTTAAAATTTCAAAATGGAGTATTTAACCAAATTGTACTTTTTCTTTTCTTTTCTTTTTTGTTTTGTTTGTTTGTTTTTGTTTTTGTTTGTTTTTGGAGGGAGGGAACAGACAGGAGGATGTATGATTTTTTTTTCTTTTTTCTTTTTAATTTCTGTGGTGTTAAATTAATCCTAAAGGGAAGTGTGTATTTTGTTTTTGTATGTTTCACAGAGTTCTAAGGATGAATTAGTTAGATGGGAAGAGGGTAAGAAATGGCAAGCCAGAATGGAAGGGATGCGGAACAAACTGAAAGAGAAGGAGAAGGAGACAGAGACTTTAACAAAACAGTTCAGTACATTAAAGGAACTTTATTCCAAGTGAGTTGAATCTAATTAGACAAATCTCCAAACTGATGGTATACACCTAAAGAAATTTGGTTTCCTTGGTTCCAAACAATATTAACAGTTTCCGTATATTTACAAAATGAATCTATAATTTGAAATTATTTTTGAGACTCTAAGGAATAGTTTATTTCCAAACAACCAGCCATTTTTGTCTTCTGCCTTTTTTAATATCCTGTAAGCTGCAGGAGCTGGCAGGTTTTATATATAAGAAATATTATCTGAACAAAACTAATTTAAATTCTCAATGTAATGATTCTTTTATATCACAATCTGTTATTCACATCAAAGCAGCACCAGCTGGAGGTAAAGACGCATTTTCTTAGCACTGTTTAGTTTCATCAGACTGCTAGGATTAGCTGCTGCGTTACTGTCGACCTGCGGCATCACAACATCTTCAGAATTCTGTTGTGTGAGAGATTTTTTAAAAGATACCAAAGAGAGATCAAGGAACATTGAGTGTGTTCCATGTTTTCAGTATAATTATATCAACACTTTCACTGATTTTGGTCTCATGTGAGGAGAAATAACAAAGGAAAATAAATATTTTTGTTGGTTTCATGCTTTAGCTATTTTCAGTTAGGCTTTCCCTTTTTAGCAAATCTCATAAAACAGTTATATCCATGTAAGATATCACTGCTAAGCAACATCAACAGATGATTTATGAAATAAACAGTGTTGAGTGTTAGCATTTTTTCTTTGAGAAACCAAAAAATATATACATTTATAAGGTAATTTAAATCAAGGAAGTTAAGTGAGCGAATAAAATGCAGGTCTAAAATCTTGGGAAAATATTCTCATCTAAAGCAATCTAGTTGGTTGAGGCCCCTGTGATTATTAGGATACAATTCAGACATAGCAAGATTACAGTGAAAATTATTGAATGTCACAGGGCTGAAAAAGAGAAAACTGCATTGCAAAAGAAACTCAAAACCACTGGTGTAACTGTGGATCACGTTGTGGGAGTACGAGCTTCAGAGACAGAAAAGGAGCTGGAAGAACTAAGGAAAAGGAATGCAGGCTTAGAAAATGAAATTGCACATATGAGGTAAGAGCTGTCTTTGAACAAGAGACCCCATTTAGATATCTGAGAAAACTGATATGCATTTTTCCTTAAATCTCTCTTTCTGGTTTATCATTTTAAAACTTAACATGATTAAAAGCTGGCACCTTTGTCATAAAAGTGAAAATGTACTTGAACTGTTAGTGCAGCTCTTTAGCTCTTGCTCCTTTTTCTAAAGTATCTAAGTGCATTATCTTTTCCTTTTTCTAAAGTATCTAAGAGCATTATCTTTTTAGTGTGCATATACAGTACATTGTAAATTGCAATAATGGATTTTTTTTTTCATATGTATAAGAGAACAGACTACTAGGATTTCTTGAGGCTGAACATTTGTTGCCAGATTTAGAGTTTCAGATTTTGAGGCAGTGCAGCTATGTTTGTCTAACCCAGTGATATTACAAAATCTTTAGGAAAACAAATATCTCCTTACTTTTATAAATGATTTTTTTGCACTAATAGATGTATACTCATTTTTTCTTGTATGCAGAACCCAACAAGCTATCCCACGAGACTCTGTTGTAGAAGAACTGCATTTAAAAAATCAATATCTACAGGAAAAGCTTCATGCCTTGGAGAGAGAGTTTTCAAGAGAGACTTTTTCTAGACCATCTGTAAGAATACAATTTAATGTTATTACCTGCGTTTATATTTGGGTATAGATCTCTTTAGTTTGACACTTTTATCATCCATCTATTATTCTGTAGTGTATGGTCCATTTTGGTTCAGCATGCAAAGATTTAATACAGCTTCTAAAAAAGTGTACCTTTTCATCCTTTATTAACATCATGATAAGCGGTTAATTTTTTTTTCAGGCCAGGCACTAAAACTTATCAGTGTTTATCATGAAGATTATGGGGTTAAAAAGGAGAAAGGAATGGAATACAGTATTTATTGAGTTGCAGTCTGTGTGAGTTAAGGCTGAAAATAGACCCCCCTCTTGGCCTATGGATATTGCAGTCTAAATGGCAAGACACACTGGGAGACCCAGGGGAAGGTTTTGGCTTACAGGAATTTTTTTATTTCATGTCTTAATCAGTGTTTAGGATCTTCAGAGAATAGGTGCTTCTTTGAAAAGGATTTGATTGTGGATACATTGGCAACCTGGCCCACCAAGACAGTGGACAACTTAGAAAAAAGCCCAAAGTAGCATGTGAGAGTCAGTGTCTTTCTGTATGGATCATACTTTGGTTATGCATATGCTTGGTGTGTAAGAGATTTAGATTATTCTAAATATGGCCCCTTGCGTTCCCATACAAAGATGTAAAAAACCAGAGTTGTCATGAATTTGGCTCATTTCCTTCTTACCTCATTTAAATGAAGTGGAACCTTGCAAGTGTCCAACCTGCTATTTTTCCTTTGAGCTTCAAACTCATTCTAAAATAGATTTTGTAAAGAACAAAATCCATCTTTATCTTGTTCTCTTTTGTTAATTCTGTTACTTGGAACATCCAAAAAAACCAAAACAAAAACCAGACACAATGAGGTGGTTGGGTGCAAGAGGAAGTTGCTTATACAGGAAGCAAGGCTTCTTGTGCTAATTATCATTGTGGACAAAATCCAGATTGGTCCCTTATGTAGTCCTATTTAGGCACCACAGGGTTTGTCTCCACGAGTGGGAACATGCATTTCAGGATCAAGCAAGAAGCCTGACCTGCCAAACAGATTTACATCCAGGGGAGAAAATGTATATGCATAATATGTGCTTCCCCAAGAATTCACTATAGTCTATAGATGAGCAGGTAAGGATGAGTATTTAAGAGTTGACCTGGTAGTAGCTTCTTGTCTAAGTATCCATGAAACTTTGGATGGTTTAGTGCCCCACTTGGGAAAGTTGGGGACTGCAGGTTGACAGTATGGCATACAGTAAACTGACAGTGGGTCAGAGGGAGAAGCTGTATTTTGAGGGATAAGATGGAAAGCTAGATACAATCATAATTCTCCTAGTTTATTTTTACATCTCTGCATTTCATTATACAGTTACTGATTTATATGTTTCTCTTGCAATACACCTTTTAGCTATTTCTTATACTTGCAATCTATGGCAATTGTGATGTCAGAGCATTTGATTATATAGGTGAGCCCCTTCTGTGGAGGAGAGGATATATATTCTTTATCGCTGGCCAGGTGTGCTTTTTAAGATAGCAAAATCTCCTCTGTTGAGAGTTGGGTGGGGCCTCAGTAAGACAGTAGAAGCTGAGGCCCCCTGGCCATCGTTCCCTATGCTGTGCCATCCTGCCTTGCTCCCTGGCCCTCTTTCAGGCAGTGGACGCTGGGGAGAGAGAGAGAGAGCCCTAAGACCCCAGCTGCTGAAGCAGCTAGTGACAGAGGCAGCTGTGGCCAGCTGGGAGCCCAGGGCCACCACTAGGACAGCCTTGTCCTAATACATGGGGAGTAATCGATTGTGAGACTGAGAGTTGGAGGACGCTTTAGCTGTTCTTAGCAATAGACAAAGAAATGGAAGAAAGGTGGTTTGTGGAGGAGGTTGTGAATTTGGCTTCTGCTGCTGCTTTTCTTATATGGGCTTCACTATTCTTGATGTCAGATTATCTGGGTCTTATTAACACTTCTACAAATGCTGCTTTGTGGTTTAGGTTGTTTACTATTATTTCTTTTTACTACCTACTTCTTGTTCTTTTCTCGCTCCATTCCATCTTCCTTCTGCTTCAGAATACTGTACATGACAACACTGCATTGATTAATTCTCTTACTAACCACGTCAGTGAACACAAGCATTTAAAATATCCACAAAAGAAATCTACTTTAAGTAGAGATCAAGTAAAGCATCAGGATGCTATTAGTATTACAAATGGCAACACTTTAGCTGAGGGTACAGATGTTCCTGATGAAGATTATGATCATGGACAGAGTACAGTAGTTCCAGAACAGCAATCTCAAAATTGTGAAAATAATGAAGACCCAAATAGTTCCAGGGAAGAATCAAAAGATGAAAAGAATAGTTCTCTGAAAACTGAAGCTGATAAAGAGAGTTGCAATGATAAACAGGAACATGGATCAGAACCTGGAGAGGAAAAAAATAATGAAAAATGTGAAGGAGAGGAAGATGGGAAACAAAAATTATGCAAACAATCAAATGGCGCTGATGAAGAAGGAAATAGAGCAGAGTTTTGTGCTGATGAAATAAGCTGCAGTCAGCTTGATTCAGAGAAATCAGCTAATCAATCCAATGAGCCAAAAGTTATAAAAATGAATAATGGACTGGATCAACACACTGAAGAGGGTACACACACAGATCACCAAACTGATGCAGAGGGAGCTGAACCAATCCCAGAAGTTTGTGAAAATCTTCAGGTTTGGCATTACAGCAGCTCTTTAACCCTTTGCTTTTTTATTAGCTTCATTCTTACCTGTTTAACTGTAGAATAGATTGATTCCAGTTATATAGAATAGGTTGATTCCAGATGCTCTGTAATACTCCTTTTAGAAATCTGTATTGCGACAATACCTCTTACTTTTTTTTTTACTAGCAAAGTAGACACTTCCCATGTTTCATTGATGATACATATAGTAAAATATATTATTATATGCAACTATTGTGGAATTATCAGCTGGTTTTGGTTTATCTTTTTAGATTTGTTTTTTGTTTTGTTCTTTTTCTACTGAAGAGGGACAACCCATGAACATATTTATCATTGGGAGTGGTGTTTGTCCTATGAGTAATATGTCCACACACACAACTGTACTTCTGTATTAGTATTGTGATGGTAAATTCCTAACATTTGCAGGATTGGTTGCAAAGTGAAGCCTTTTGTTCATTTGCTTCTTTTGAACTATCTGTTTCTGCGGAGCTTGAAATTGCTGAAAAAGGATAAATGCCTTTGGGATTTTTTTTCTTAACCTCAGGAATAACTTCTAGGATGCATAAATTACGCTAGCAATTGGGGCATCTTGTGTAGGGAAAATTCACTGATAGTTCTTCTGTAAAAAGTCATCTAGAAATAATTCATTGTCTCCCTTTTCTTTAATTCTGATCTTGCACAACTAAATAAATACTCAAATTACAAGGTTGGTGTTTGGTGTAACACTGGGCCATTCACGTGGTCCATGTTTGCATGCTATTTTATCTATTTTTTTTAAATATTGTAATAAAAAAGTAATTAGTGAACTTCTAAAAGGAAAGTATTTTGCTCACTGAGCAGTTTTAGCCTCAGAATTTTCTTTTTCAGATTATTTTTATATAACGAAGATAAAAAGGAATGCCTTAACATTTAAAAATAATTTATTCTCTCTCTTTCATTTCTCATGAAGACATCAGGAATAGGATCAGATGACCAATATCAAAGGGAACAGGAATTTCAGAAGGAGAATTTGAGACTATCATCTGAAAATGTTGAATTAAGATTCCAGTTAGAACAAGCTAATAAAGATTTGCCAAGGTTAAAGGTAATATTTTCAAACAACCTTTTTAATGTGTTTTTAAGTGTAATTTTTCTACCAGGCACAGGAAAGAAATAACAAGGGCCAAGTTCACATTTGGGGGTTTATATCAACATTTCAAATTTAGGTGGAGCTGACAACCAGAAACGTAGGAAAATCAAATTTTACCTGGATGATCTACCATGAACAAAATTCCCCTTTAAAAGCAAACACTAAATTAAAATATAGTTTATTACAAGGACAAAGAGAAACAAACATACACCTTAAGGAAAAATTTAACTATTAAACCAATGGTTGTCAGCATTTTTAGACTCGGGGCACCCTTTGATAGACTCAAGGCATCTCAGAAAATGCCAGCTCTTTAGTTTTCACTTCTTTTTTTAACTACAGAAAAAAATAAAGCAATTCTTATGTTTCAAAGAACTCAGAAAGACCACAGCAGGTCAGAACCTTTTTTTTAATGCTATGGATTCCTTTTTGAAATCTGGGTTTATCATGTTTGCACATCTAAGTACTAACGTTGTGTGGCACCCTGCAGCAACCTGGAAAGTACCTCAAGGCACTCCAGGGTGCCAGGGCACCCTGGTTGAGAGTCACTGTGTCAGACATTAACTGAAACCTAAAACAGATCACAGTCAGAGTCACCAGCAAACCAATCTGGGAAGCTACCACCTAGCCCAGTCAGTTGAGAGTCTTGCCAGCCAAAATATCAAGTGCCGAGTAGGAAGGCCCATACCAAAGTTGCTGCCACTCTGATGCTGGGGAGCCCTGCTCTGGCCATTGCCTCTGAGGGTCACTGATGATCTTTTGCACTTCTGGGGGTATTGCCTGCTCCTCTGTGGTACCTGGGATCTCTCTCCCTTCATGTCACCTGGGATCTCTGCTGTTCTTCCTCCAGTCCTCTTCAGGTTGTTCCTAGCTCTTTTAGACCTTTCCCTGTGACAGGCTCAAGGACTTTTTCAGCTCTTCAAGTATGGTGAGTCTTAGGCTTTCACCTAAATTTACCATATTTATTTGATTTATACCTTACAATCAGTATGGGGGGAAAAAAACCCTCGTTTTATAACAACATATAGGGAAAACTCATTAAATATAGTATCTAGCATTAAACTGCTGTGAAAAGCAGCGTGGGATCAGTAATAAAAAAACAACTATGAAATTGATTAAATGCAGCCAACACTGAGCATAACTATAAAAAACATGACCCATATGGGATAAATGTAGTAATGGGAACCTACCACAAGGCTAGGTTAGGGCAGCCCATCGGAATAACATAGGGTAGTGCCCTTTGCACGGAAGTGGAAGGAAAGGCAACAAGACTGAGAAACCTGTGGTCCGACCCCCACTTTAACCACCACCTGTAGGATCTGCTGGAGTCTGGCCTAGACGGATTCTAGGATGGCTTTTTAGCCAACAGCGGATTCATCTACAGACCTTTATTTTTAAGGAAAAAGTTTTGTGTCTCGGGTCAAATTAGCCAGATGAGTTCCAAATCCTTTGAATCATTCAAAAACCTTACATGGCTTACTACTGGCTTGATCGTCCTGATCTTGAGGAATCACTGATGACAACGAATGCCCATTGCACGCAGTCCCCCTCAGCACCAACTCTTTTAGGGAGTCACAATGAGCCAGTGTATTGAATATATTTTGGCAACTTCTTCGTTCCAATAGCTGAGCTGTGCCTTTAATTCATCTTCTTCACCAGCCTTAAGTGTCTGACAGACATCGTCAAATGGGGTCTCAAAACAGTTCACCCAGAATATCCCTCTGTCACCCGTTCTCTCAGCCAGGTGCATACAATTAGTCAGGCCCCATCCCCCATGAGGTGAAGCCAGACCAGGTTGCCCTGCACTTCATCTGCATTTAAATATTTGGAGCATCCCAGGACTCATGACAAAAATACCCAGTTCCAGTCATGAGTGGGGAGTTAATTAGTACACAGATGCTTTGTGTTAGGAGTGGTATCTGGAATACACACACATACTGAGCAGTGCTGAGTTGTGGGGTCACCCATGGCTTGAAACACTTGACTTTGCTGGGGCCCAGCCTCATGAATTATATTGTAAATCATGAGCCTTTTGGCTTTGGACTAATGGGACCACACTGTACAAAGCAAACTGGAGGCAGAGGAATGCTAGACGTTCTGCTTTTTGTCTGGGCCAAATACATGAGCCAGATCTGCAAAATGGCAACAGAGATAGAATCCAAAACATCTGCTTTGTAAAGTATTTTGCAGGGCAGCTACTGCAAAAGTGGTGGATGTACACAATGACCAATACAAGCTCACGGACCATGGAGTTGCCATGGTTCTGTGAGGTCCTGAAACGCTTTCAGGACAAATACAAGCTGCACAATGAGGCCCCAGCAGCCCTGATAAACCACCATAAGATGCAGAAGGTGGTAAGGGCAAGTGATATCATGTCACCCATGGGCCTACTACCCCGGTGGCAGTTGCCAGGCTGCGTGGGAGCAAATCTTCCAGAAGGGCCTCCAGAAGGAGCACAGAGACCTGAACTGGCAGGTAGCCTGCCAGACACTCCTAGCACAGGCATGGAGAAACAGTAAGGGACAGAGAGGCCCATCCAAGTGCCCCAGGCAAACCTGCCAGTAGGAGGCAGAAACAATTGATCACCTCCTCTGGGAGTGCCCATATGCCAGAGAGAGGTGGAACAAAATACACATACTCCTCCTGGTGGTGACACAGTTCATAACTCTGACCAGCGAGGCGGTTCTGTATGGGCACGTGACCAATAGCCTGTTTAGATCAATTCATCTCCTGCTT
>NW_005842909.1:0-21069 GCF_000455745.1 Alligator sinensis | reverse complement strand
GCCCTGTGGAAGACCAGGGAACCTGCTCGTAAATAGATACACAAACCTCTCAACTGAGGGCCGCTTCAAAATGGGGCTGAGTGAGATGAACTGATGCTGCAGGAAGACGGTAGAAGATGACGGGCAAGAGATGGCAGACATAAGAAAGGGGACTGGCATAAATTGTTCAGAGGTGGGTTCTCCTGAAGAGAGCTCTGATGATGACAGGGACACTGATGGTGACAGAGACGACAACAAATACAATGATGAGTGAAAGGACTGAGCAAACAGGTGGGAGAGTTGGGAGGGAGAGGAGGGAGGAGGTACGGTAGGGGGAAGTCACTGAGGTCCTTTGTACAATTATGACGGTTAAAGGTGATGGTGACGGGCAAATGGGTGCATAGGAACGCGGGTGCATGGGACAGTTTTGTAACAGGAATAAGCAGGGGCAGGGGTTCGGACACGATGATCCATTGTGGTCCCTTCCGACTACACTCTATGAATAAGAATGGTGTAACGGTAAAGGTGTGTTTTGGACTGTCAAGAGAACCACAGCAGTCACAAGACAGCTTGGGGGGGGTGTGTATGTGTGTGTGTTTATTTATTTATTTATTGCAAAAAAAAAAGTATAGTTTGTGCTATATTTAAGTACAAAAATGCTGTTTAAACATGTGTTTGTAGAGTACCTGTGCTAAAACTTGCAGCAGTTTCAAAAAGGAACAGTGCCTCAATTCTGAATGATCTAAGCCTATGGGTACCAGTAGTAATTTGCTTATATGCAAACTTTGCCCCTCTTTTTCATGTGTTCAGGGAGAACAAGGTCTAACAGTAAGGAGGAGAGGAAGAAGTTGGTGGGGGGCAGAAGGCAGTGGGGCTTCCTGATCCCCTAGATTTATTTTTCCTGCTGTAGCAGTGGGAGGGGGACAAATTCAAGACAAATCTCCAATAATTAGTCATGTGGAAAATTTTAACAAATTTGTAAATTTTCCATATACAAAATCTAATTATTGGGGGGTGGTCATATAATCCAGTTTACTTTATATATGAGTAAATATGGTAACCATGGAATCTTGTGCTCAAAAGCACTTTTCTTTTGAGTTGATTGAAGCCATCCAAAGAGTGACTGGACTTCTCCCACACATGCTGTTTTGTGCCAGAGGTCCACCTCACTGCAGGCATCTGCAGAGCTTACAGTGAGTTAATTTCACATTAAGAGCATTTATGTTTGGCCTACTTGTCTGGCTTATGGGGCACTGTCCTGACTCTGGGGCCACAGAGTTGCAAGTTCAAGCCTTGGTGTGTGCTTGGAACCCTGCATCCAGGATTTTGGAGGCTGGATGAACACCTTGCCGGAGTCGTTTGACTCCAGTACTCTTTCCTGTCATGGCAAGGGGTCGGACTTGATAATCTGCTCAGGTCTCTTCCGACCCTACCAACTATGAACTATGTGCTTATAAACATCAGTTTTGGAAGGGAGGGCCAGCGGACACAAAATCTGATCCACCTGCCATTTACAACTGTACACGTCAACCCGAAACAGTATAACCCTAACCCAGAAACAGTGAAAACTGGTATGGGTAGCCCTCAAAACTGCATATTAATGAGGATATGCAGATGAAGAATACAACAAGTGATCATTAAAGAACATAATTGTAGCAAACATGCAGAAATAGGGTTAGATAAAAAAAAATGTCTGTATAACTTTATATTTTGTGTTATGAATTTTGTATCCACAGAATCCATTGAAGTCAGTGAGGCTGTACTTACACGGGGGGGGGGAATCCATGAATATTGAGCTTGCTTGAGGGATCTAAATTTGAAACTGCAATAGAGCACACACTGCTGTTTTCAAGTTTTAAAATATTTTATGGTGAGCTTAGGCAGTCCCTTTAAAAACTGGCCATTTGCATTATGCATATTGGAGAGCTGGGAGCTGTTCCATGGAATATTTGAAGCTAATTTCCTGATACAGGTTCTTTTTCTTAAAAAGAAAAACAAATGGGGCCCACCTTTATCTCTCCAGGCAAGATCAAAAGCAGTTTAAACAGGCTTTTAAGCTCTTTTACTTAAAATATTCCCTGTTGTTCAGTTGTTTTAACTGAAGGGGTCAATTTAGAAAGGGGTCATTATGTTGTATTCAATATACATATAAGACCAGGAGCATACATGTGATAGCATCTCCCTCATAGAATAAAATTAGTACAATTTTAAGGGTAAAGGTATAATGCAACATGGGTTATAGGCAATGACTGGTGAAGAATTGTAAAGCAATGGGAAATGTTTTGTTTTTTGAAATAAGTCAAATTTGGGGTTTAAAAATGTCTAATATTTAAAACAGTCTACATTTACTTTTATAAGTGAAAAAGTCTGAATAAAATTCTTGTTCTATTCCCTAGAACCAAGTGGGTGACTTGAAAGAAATGTGTGAGCTGCTTAACAAAGAGAAAGCAGAAGCTGAGCGTAAATTAGGCAATGTTAGAGGGGTAAGTAATGAACATGTGTTTCAAAATGTTGTATTGAAATTGAAATTCATGGGATTACTAATCATAATTACAACTGAGATGCTTATAATTGATCAAAAGAAAATTAGAAAAAAATAACTTTGACACAGTTATCTCTCATTTTATGTCCTTGTCAGATTGTCAGTGGAATTATTGCCATGAGTAAAGTTACTTACACACTTGAATCTTTGTGGGACCAGACCTTAATTTGCCACCTGGATTAACAACTGCCTGCTACAATCTCTGTACCAGAATGAGACTGTAGCCCTGAGTATATAAATATGATACTTAAAAATAAATTAATAAAACTCACTGTACAGCAAAACAAATGGGATTAGGATTTAAAAACTAGAATAGAACTTTGTCTTAAAATGTTAGATAATTGTACCTATTACTAGCAAAGAAAATTATTTTGTTAATATACAAGAAGACTGCAAAAGAAGCAGTCTTTATTTTAACCACAAGTACTCTTAACCTACCTTACTGATTTGACACAATTCTAAATTTGTTTTAACCTTTATGCAAATACTGTCCTGGGTATGAAACATACTCAATGCATTTCTCTAAGGATTCCTCCATTGTCCTTGTGTTGTAACTGTCATACATGTGGTTCTATGAGATGCAAGTACTTTTAAGAGCCATACTTGTGTATCTTACACTATGCATAGGGTGAATTATGCTACCCTCACTCCCCATAGCTAGTGCTTTGTAGGTTTCCAAAGAATGAGAATAGCAAGTAGTGCTATTGGGATCATCTATATGATTCCCTTTATTCTTTTAGCCCGAGCAGTACGTCCCCACCAAGTATGTTACTTTCCTCTGAGACTGCTACCTCCCAGTTTGCCTGCTTGCTTGCCTGCCAGCGAGCACTTCCTGTAGCAGCAATATTCCACCTAGGCAGCCCAATTATTAAACTGGTCCGCGACATCTGCAGAATATTCTTGGCAAGTAAAGAGCCAGCCTCTTCCTCCTTTCCAAGACCATATTAGACTATGGGAGCTTCACCCTGAACCTTCCATTTTTTTTAATGGTCTTCAGCAATTTATAGGGATTCCCAGGAAAAAGAAATGCTTCTGGCCGATCGGTCAAACTCAAAAACAGCATTTCTGTAACTGCATTACTGAAAAATAGTCCCTGGAAGAAAGTGTTGAGGGGGGCAGGGTTACGTGTATATGTGACGAAGAGGGCGTGGAAGGCATGCTGAGTTAGTTTCTTATTTAATATGGAAAGAAAGTGAAAACCAATCATTAAGAAACCAGGCAAACTTGCCAAAAGTATGAAATGAGCTAAGCAGACGAAAAATAAATGGTTTTCAGATTAACAAAGGAGAAATTAAGCTAATATTGTACCTGGCCACCTTTAACTCCCCCATCCAAAATAGGTACTTGCTTACAGTTTACGTGGCTGGGAGCAAACCTGACACAAGTCCAAAGCTGGGCGCAAACTCATGCCTTTGGAGCCTAGTGCAATACCTTAACCCCTGTGCTACAGTGCCCTTGCAACAATAATAATGTTTCCCTCATACAGAAGTATTTTTTCTTTCTTGAGGTTTGCTTCTGTCTTGATTTAAATCTTAGACATGCCAAAATCTTACTACTTGGGTTTATTTTCTTGTTGCTTCATTATGTGCTCACACCATGTGGCAACCATAGTTTGAGAGTGAAATGTAATTTCTTTCGCTAAAACTAATTAAAAGGCCAATCCTGTCACTTCTTAAGCAAGGGGGCATATGTGCTGCTAGGGGTGCAGCCCAGCTATAACGGGCACAGCACAGCTATAATCCCAAACTTTGTAACCATATTTTGCTTGCAGTACAACAAAACAGGAAAAAAATAGCCAAAAAACTAAGGGATAGTATCTTGGGATATTTATAGATTTAAAGTTATTTCATTATGCTTTTTTCTCCCTTCTGAATAGTCTGGAAGAAGTGGAAAGACGGTACCAGAATTAGAGAAAACTATTGGTTTGATGAAAAAAGTGGTGGAGAGAGTCCAAAAAGAAAATGAAGATCTGAAAAAGGCCCCAGGAGTAGTCTCTAATGAGAAACTAGTTAGCTTAGAACATGAAAATGATAGGCTAAAGGTATTGAGTTATCTTTTTAATTACTATTTTATATAGCATTCTCTATGTAAATTACACCAAAACTGAACAATAGCATTATGTTCACTAAAACATGGCAAATTTCAAGTGTGTGTGTGTGTGAGAAATATAAAATGAAGCCTAATGATCATATTCGGCACCAAAAATGAATTCAGTTGTTAAACCACATATGTGAAATTTGTAATAGACAGAAGAAAATCTTTGCATGTGCTCTACATACTGGCACTGTATAAAACACTCAGACCTGCAGACAAAATGTTTAAAACTTTATTCTACCAGCAGTGTCAGTTTATATGAATAACTACTATAGTAGAATGTTCAGTCGGGTAGAAATAGTTGTGACCTACAGATAAGTGTCCTGTCTTTCCCCCTGCCCCCCACAAGAAAAATGTTGTGACATAAAATCTGTGTGTGTCTTAAGTACTTTAGGGGTTGAATGTGCTAGATAATTCCAATTATAATGTAATTTCCACATGACCACTTGAAAGAGTCTTCCAAGTTGTATTAAATGCATTTTGTTTAATATTATAGTCTGAAATAGAAAAACTGAAACTTCATCTGGGAGGCCAGCTGAGCATGCGTTATGAATCCAAGACCAAAGGCATGGAAAAAATCGTTGCTGAAAATGAGAGACTACGTAAAGATTTGAAAAAAGTATGACTGTAGGAGAGCATCCAGCCATTTGAATGATTTTTTGGTTATTTTAAGTATCTTCTTTTGCAATATGGTTGATAACAGAGATCTTGAGTTTGCACTCTCACTTCTCTGTAGATGTTCAAATACTATTTTGATGGATCCTCTAAGCCTGGTTATGCTAGTTTCTCAGTCTAGTTAGATCCCACAGGCTGAGAAGAATTCAACAACGTCATTACTTGAATAGAAAGCTTTAAAAAATACCAGATGCTTCTTCAAATACTGTTGATGATCTAGTACAGGAGTTAGCAACCTCCAGCATGCCTGCTAGAGCATGACACGTGAAGCCATTTTGCTTGGCATGCCACAGCCAGTTCCTGGCTTTGAGCAGGCCCCTGCTGCCAGCCAGAGCCTAGGCTGCTCACAGCAAGTAGTGGGGAGGCTTCAAGCCCTGCCGCGAGCAGCCCAGGCTCTGTGGCAGGCAGCAGGGGCCTGCCCAGAGCCCAGGTTGCTTGCAGTAGGCAGCCACAAGGCTGTAATCATCTGCGCCGGGGTTTGGAGTCCCATCCCAGCTTGTTGCCAGCAATGACTGTATGCACGTCTCGAGGAGCATGATGGGGTAGGGGCTAGGACTGCATTGTCACAACAAGGAGTGGGTCCCTTGCAGCTCCACTCCCGTCTGCCCCTGGCATGCCAACAGCTTCCAAATTGAGGTTGCGGGGTTTTTTGACACAGCCCATAAATGTTGCCAACCCCTGATCTAGCATCTGCCTCTTCCCTCAGATTAGCAGAAAGTGAAGTTATTAACAGTTGGAGATAGTGCTTGCTCACGTTTAGTTGACACAATAGCCTATTAATTTTACATGTTGCATGTCTGATACTTTTTAAAAAGGGAATGTAAATCCATTTGGCCATGGTGTACATAATTTTGTCTCTGTCTTTGGACAATAGGAGGCTGATGCTGCAGAGAAGCTATGGATAGCAAAGAATAATGTAGAAATAATAAATGAAAAGTTGACTGTGCAGCTGGAGGAGACTATTAAGAAGTTAAATTCTGCTGAAAGCAGAGGCCCACAACTTGAAGGAGCTGACAGCAAAAGATGGAAATCGATTGTTGTAACAAGGTAGGAACTAAATGTAAAAAAAAGCAAAGTAATTTTTGAGTTTGCCTTTAAATGTTTTTAAATGATTTATTCTTTTTTTCATAATTCTTATTCTTCCTTTTAAAGCCAGTTTTCTCAACGCAATCTTAAGCTCTACAAAATATTCTGTCATATGTTCGTTATACAGAAGTGTAGCCTTCACAAAGATTTACTCAGCTCCATTGGTCTTTGAGGCTGTGGAGACTTTCCTTATTCATTCTAAGCAACAGCAGAATGCTGAATTGCTGTGTTGAAAGCTACCTTTGAGATTTTGCTGTTCAAAATTGTGCAGTAAGTATGTTCCTCAATGTCTTACTATGGCAACTTCCAAAACAGGGAACTTAAGTAACCCAGAGCATTCGAAGGTCAGTAATCTGAATTTCCCAGACTTTGCCATATAAATAGGTGTATAGCGGTGGTAAATGGGGAGAGGTATAAAAAAGGACCATGTGAGAAAAAAAAATCCAAACGTTTGGCTGAAAAGAGGAAAGAGCTTATTTGCTAAATCAGGAATATGGTGATGGATGAACCCCTGTATCAGACAGATTTTAGAGAGTAGGCATAAAGAATGGAAGCATCCGTATGTTATTCCCAAACTAATATATTTAATAATAAACAGGTGAGTTGGATCTGAAGCTAGTCAATTCTTCCACATTCCATGGAATAATGTGGATAGGAAAGAGGTATCGTAGCCTTAAACCTTAAATCATCAAACTTCCTTTGTACACGAAAGTTAATTTGTCTAGGAAAAACACATGGTCAAAGAATGCTATTATCTGATCTTAAGGAGATGTTATTTTTTGTTAACAGTAGTGCATTATATTAACTGCTCAAAAACACTGTTCATGTTATATCCATTATTATAATTGTCTCATTTTGGCTGTTTTCATTCTCTGATCTATTTGACACTACCATAATGTTTGATAAGAGAATTATTCGCATTATAGAACTTGATTTCATGTAAACTGTGATGTACTTATTCAGCTCCTGTTTTATAAGTTAGAGCAAACACTCTTTCTGGGAGTTTTATTGATCTCACTTAGTGTACATGTACCCCATGCACACATCAGAACCTTTTGGAAATGGGATCCAGCATGTGCCTTATATATCCTGCTTCTCCCAGGAGAATAAAGGTCAAGTGACCCCAAATTCACCTGAGTTCCTTGCTACACATGACAGTGAGAAAGAACTGGGAAATACTGCATGATGGTTGATTTTAAAATTACCAGATCACAAAACCATGCAATGTGGCTGTATCTTTGAATGATGTTTTTCACTGTTCAAAAAGACATCAACTATCTTTCACCTAAGGGAGAGTTATATCCCACATAGCGTGCACTTAATACACCCCCCTTTTTTACAAAATGCATCCAGATATCCTAACACACACACATGCTGCTATTCCCTTTTCAAGCCAGTCTGCTACTGCTCTATGCATCAGAGACAGAACCCAATGCCAGATAAGGGTTACACAGTTCTCATTACTCCAGTTTGGTTGCATGAGGTATTGTTCTTGGATCTTCCACACTTGTCACGTCAGGCATTCATCACACTATCAATCCTCTAAGTTATTTCACAGAACCCTGAGCAGATGGGCAACTCTGGTGCATGCCCCTTCTCACCCCGACTCCCAAACTCTCTGTGCTGAGCAGTGGTGGGAGAGGTGGCTGCAGAGGTCTGTGGGCCACCAGTTAGACAGCCATGTTTTAAACCTTTGCTTTTTCGGATAAGTTTGTTTGGATTGTAACTAAAATATTGTGTTTCTATTCCATGAACACATGGTTAAACTTCTAGTAGAAGTACCATCTTTGTTTTTCAAAAGGTTGTCTGAATAACAGGTTTGCAGGGTGGGAAAGGATATTTTTCTGGAGTAGGGACTTGACTAGTATTGGTAGAATGCTCCTTAATTTCTTCCTTCTTTTCAGGATGTATGAAACCAAGATGAAGGAACTGGAAACAGATATTGCCAAAAAAAATCAAAACATTACTGAACTGAAACAGCTACTGCAAGAGGCAACAAAACATGAACGCAGCACTGAAAAAAACATACAAGACTTAAAAGAACAAGTGAGTAAAACTTGAGTAAAACTGCGAAAGAAAATTGCTTAAATTTTACTCACTTCTCCTCATTGTCTATTTTAATCTGATTCTGTTTTCTGTCTCTCCTGATGCCCTTCTGTAAGTTTGTCATGGTTATGGTACCTTCACTGTGTATTTCCATACTTCCAACTGTTTGGATTTAAGCTTCAAATTAACCAGGACTTTCTCTGTGTGTAGATTATCACAACATGTGCGTAACATAGTTTATCCTAAATCATTGGTTGTTGTTCTCATTTTTTAAACTACTACTTTTAAACTGCTTTTTGGCAAAATGATCAGTAGTTTTTCTTCAGTTCTCCGCTTCGGTAGATTTGTCATTGTAGTATTGTTCATAAGTGCTGAGGTATAGATACTGATTTGTTCAGTGTACATTAGCTTCCTTCTTAACCCATTTAGCTGAGTTTGAGTTTGAGCATACCACAGACACTTTTTTGCTTCAAAAGCAGACCTTTTTTTGCTTCAAGAGGGTGATGATTCCAAGGGTGGGTCTCTTACAACATGGGTGTCAGTCTCACTCCATGTTTTAGGCTGAATCCAAACCATAAGGCTCGTCATGGGCCATATGCAGCCCAGGGTAGGGGGCAGCTGTAGTGGCAGCAGAGGGGCCAATGGGATCAGCAGGATGGGCAACGTTTGGCAGTGGCTGGGACAGGAGAGAAGGGTTCAGCAACAATGGCAGCTGTGGCAGTGGTGGAGCCAGTGGCAGTGAAAGAAGCCACTGCAGAGCAGGCAGAGCTGTATCAGCACAGCCTTTGCTTACTGTCCTGCTGCCAATGGTCATACCCTCCAGTGCAAAGGTGCCCCTGATCCTGTGGCTGGCCCCAGCCCCTGATGGCCATAACCCTGAATTCCAGCAGCCTGCAGGCTGTATGTTTGACACCCTTACCCTACAGAATATAGGGGACAGTTTGATATTGTGTCACTATTTAATACTCTGTTCTGTGAATGTACAAGCCAGAGGGTGCATCTACATGTGCATTTTACTGCAGAGTTGCTAATTAGCTCTGCAGTAAAGCGTCACTGTCTACATGTGTGCCAGTATTAGGACACAGTAAAGATAGTACTGTCAGGTACAGTACTATCTTACAATGGAGTCATTTACTGCTCTGCAACACATGCAAATGGTGACCGAGACAGCAGCACTTTGAGCCGGGGTTGAGCAACCCTGGGCTGGAAGCAGACTCGGAGGCTCTGCCACACAGCTCTGCAGTTTCAGCACATTAGTGCCCCAGCCAACCTTTCCACCACCTAATGATGCTGAGTGGAGCCCAGGGCTGACCCCCCCCGAGCCTACTGCTAGCCTGAGGCTGCTACACCCCAACTCAAAATGCTGCTGTTGCAGGCACACATGTAGATGCTGTGCCCAGAAGCAACGTACTCCAGAGTTTATCAAGTTGCATTAACTGTATGTGTAGATGCACCCAGAGGTGCTTCCAAGCCTATTTTTTGCAGATCTTACTGATTTCTTGTTTTTCAGTCTTTCAGTCAAATATATTCAAATAAAAAAGTTTGGTCAAACTTTTAACCCAACTTGGCAGAATCCTTTTAACTATCACACAGTAATTAACCTCAAGACTCAACTTTTATGATTAATATCTGGGTTTTTTTCCTTTATTTTTAATGTTTGCATGATATTATCCAGAAATATGTAGGCAGTCAAAAGACAACACAATAAACAGAATACTGAATTATTTTGAAACATTTTAAAATTGAAGTGCTCTATGCTTTGCTCATGTTAAATAAGGCAAGCTATTCATTTACTGTTTTGGCCATACCTGCATTGTACTTAATTCATCTCAATTCTTGCTTGTAGCAGGCCCACTATAACTTCATAGTTTCATAGTTGGTAGGGTCAGAAGGGACCTGAGCAGATCATCAAGTCTGACCCTTGCAAACTTACCTTGTTTGTTTTCTCTCTCTCTTCCTCTCTTTAATATAGCCAAATTATTTTTTGCCGTTTCCTTTGCAAGGTCTAAGCCAGCTTGACTTGCATCATTTCATACTTTCTGACCTCCAACACACAGGTTTCTTTGCTAATTTGTTCCTTTTCCTATTCTTTGTGGGCTGTGTTTACTCCAGGTCTCTCTTTTGAATTACTCTTCTGCTTGGGTCTGGAACCCTACATTACAAATATTTTACCCTTGTTTACGACGTAGCTTCCAAATACATGTTCATCTTTGAATTAAATAAAGTCCAAGCCACCTTCATTTTTAAGTCCTGGAAATCTTAAGCCCCATTGATTTCACTAGCTAGCACCGTTAATTTTTTAAGAAATGTGAAGATTTTATAATTGAAAACCTTAATCACGGACCTATTTTTAGACTTCCAGTTAATTTCAATTAAAATTAACTTGTGATTATTTGATCTAAGTTATTTTTTAAGACTAGCTCTTCTGAAAGATCACTCACCAAAACTAGTCTAAAATAGCATCATTCCCTGGCTGCTTGGAGCAGAACTCTCATGCCTCTCACTTTCAGGAGTATCTGAAGCCTGCCATTATTAGTACCATTTGTTCCAACTCTGTACATGGGAAGATACCATCCTGTAATGAGACAGTTCCTAGTATTTTGTATTTATGTGATTTCTTTGAACGTCCTATTTCTTTAATAATTTGTTGTCCATGCTCAGTGCCACCTCATGATTGCTTTCTTTCTGCATTTGATGGTACTAACAAATCCCACAAGAATTTTAAGCAATTTGAGCCTGACCTATTCCCTGTACCCAGAATCCCCCAGAGCGAACAGAATAAAGGTGAGGAAAGGTAATTTCTCAGCCATAGATTATGGGTCTGCTCCTACAAACTTTATTTACTCCTATGAATAAGTAATACTTACTTCTATAAGTATTGCAAAACCAGGCCCTATGATTTATTGCTTAAAAGGTATGTGTTAATGATAATCACCTTTAAACAACATAAAAATAGAACAGGTAAAATTCATAATGATTTTTTTTTTACTTGGATCAAGCCATTTGGTTTTAAGAAGTGAAAGTTTACAAAGAAACGTAGATAGGGAGACGTGCAGATAGATTTCTAGTGAAACTTTTGAAAGTAGAGGGCTAATAGCCATAATTCATGTAAACACTCTTCTAAATCCTGCTACATCTTTGAGCCAGATTTAGTTATCTAGACTCTTCTGTACATATAGTTTTTCTTTATGTAAAGCTCATAGACTAGTCACAGTAATTTGGTAGATAATTCTATAGAAGCTTAGATATTACCAATATCCAGAGAGATCAAGTACTTGTTTTGTTCTTTTTTTCTTGAATATGTTTATGGTGTAGGTTTTCTGTCCAATAAAAAGTTCTTTGTCTCTTTCTCCAAGATTAATATGGTAAACATTTTCTCATTATGCTGCCTTGCTGTACATTTTTCCCTTTCTTGTATTTGATGCATGGGATGATCAAAATGACTTTGAGTTTGCAAGTAGTTTTTATAGATATTGTCATATGAGGTGTCTCCTAATTTGCATGCATGGGTTTGTTTTTTTTACCCAAGATTGAGCTTCTCAAACATTTTCCTGAAGATGCTAAAACAGAGCAAGGCCTTAACAGAGAGCTTCAGCTTCTCAGGTGAGTACCATAAGAAAACACACCCTTTTCCAGAATATACAGAAATGAGAATTTAAATATTATTTTTACAGTAATAATGACATTTCTAGATACTCTTCACAGAATTTGATGTTGTCTTACAGGTTAACAAACAATCGGCTGGAAAAGGAAAAAGCAGAACTAGCTCATCAAGTGGAAACGTACAAGCATCAGAGAGGTATAAATGCAAGTGGAGGCTCTGCAAATGGTAATCAATTTCAGTACCTGAAAAAGACTTTTCTTCATGCTGTGCCTGAGGCTGTCCACACTCTTGACTTGCCCTGCCATGCTACAGATTCCAGTTAACTGCAGTTACTGAAGAGACACATTAGCAGAGTCTTGGTACAAATATCTGAGCTCTTCTGACCACATCGCAGATCCTATCTGTTGGAGGCTCACTAGATTGTTGTGAAGAAGATTGGTTGTTGAAATGCATGGGCTTTAATCCTCAGTTTGAACAGAATCCAGGGTATAGTCCCTGTCCTGGAGTACAGCTTTGTCTAGCTTTGCCTCATTAGACCTGGAATTCATTCCAACTACAATAAAAGCTTTGTTATCCAGCATGAGTAGGGTAAGGGGGGTGCCAGTTATCTAAAAATTCCGGTTATCTGAGCCCGCCCTGCCCCACACAGATCCCTTTCCCTTCCCCCTGCCCCTTCCCCTGCAGACTTTCCTGTCTGGGGGGGGGGCGCATGCATGCATGCACGCACTTCAGACCCCACCAAATTTTTTTTCTCTCTCCGCATACGCGGATATCAACTGGAAGGGCTCCTGGCAACTCCTCTATTGGCATCGTCACTAATGTAAATAATAGAAATACTTGATGCGCATACTGGATAGACTCAGCAAAGATTCCTGTTGCTAAAGTGAGGATTTGTTTCGGGATATTAGAAATTCCGGTTAATAGAGTATTCCGGTTAGTAAAATGCCGGTTAACACAGCTTTTACTGTATATGGTTCTCTGCTCTTATTTCTTATTCTTTAGACTCCCCACATAACTCAACACCCTCCCACCTCAAATAAAGCCAGGAGCATTCTGATTTGCAGTTTAACTTTGATTGCACCCAACTGTAACATGCACCTAAAAACAGGTGCACACTTTCTGTCCATCATTTCTCTTTACTTGAAGGAAAATATAGTGCAAATCTTTTTAAAATAAAACCAAACATCCTGCATACAGTACCACTAACTTCTGGCTCACTCTTCCTTCTGGGCATCCCTTGCTTAGGATCTTGTGGTAGTTCTTTTCATTTTCTACCACTGAAAACAGCTGAGTGCTCCCTATTGCAAGGTTTCTCCTCTTTCCGTTTCCCCATTCTAATAATTACTGTAGCCTTTGCTCCAAATGCTTGCCATAGGCCTCTTCAGTTGCCTGTTAAGTTTTAATATCTTATTTTTGTCTGGGATGAAGAGTCTTGTCACACTGAAAGGTTTATGTGATGCAACAACTTTATAGTGAGAATGGTGTGATAATTTAATAATATTAACCAGAATTTTAAGTTGAACACATTCTCCAAATTGCCAAACCACAGTAAAAGTGGATAACTGCCCCACAACCTTTGTAACGCTAATTTTGCATGGCATCAGTTCTACACATATTAAATCAGTATGTCAAACACCGTGCTTTAAATGTATCCACTAATAACCTCACAACAATGAATAGGGGTCGTGGACACAAATTAAGCTGGAACATTATTCGAAGAGAAGTGATAGAAGAGGAGTACCATCAATTACAGCATTTAAAAGTTGACCAAAAATAATATATGCAAGCAGATGTAACAGATCTCTTCTTTTCCTAATATTCTAGGATATTGTCACAGGTTGGTTGGATGAATCTCACCTGAGTTCCACCTCCTGCCTTACCCAAGTTTAATCAGCTGCAGCCAATTGTCAGATTGCAGTAGAAAGGAGACTTAAGGGGGCTTTAGAAAGGAATGTTGTTTCCTGTGATTGGGTAACAGGCGAGAAGATTGCTATGGAAGTTAGACAGGGGTTGAGAGTCTACACTGTAAAGTGCCATACTTGGTGGGTAGCCTGGGACAAGCAAATATCTTTTTATATTTCTTTGGAACTGTTTTTCATTACCATGCCAAGTTAAGAGAAGCTAAGAGTCTATTGCCTGTCAAGAGCCTTCTTTGAAGGGAAAGTAGCTCAGCAGTATAAAACCTGATAAAGTCTCAGATACACTGATGCAGCACAGATTGTACCACTGAAGGCTACACTGGATAAATGCACATTAGCAGAATAGTTTTATTTCTACTGAAATGGTAACTGTGAAATGACAATGGGCATAGGATTCTGATCACGTTAATGGTATAACCCAACTTACAGTGCCTTAACTTAGTAACCTAAATTCTTATTTTTGTAGAACAAGATGAGTTTTTGGATAGAGGTAGAACTGACAAGCTAATGACAGATATGGTTGACCTTCAGACACATCTGAAAGCATCAGAACTAGAAAAGCAGCAACTTAAGGTGAGTGTTGCATGTCTGCCATTTGGTTCACTTATGACCATACAAAGTTAGGTATAGGTTGAAGGTAGAATCCTTCTTAAGTTCAGTTATTATGTCTCAAAATATTACTTTGAAACTCTCTAGAAATCTCTGAAGAGACTCTTGTGAATTTGTGCCTGTAGTGTAAGAGAGGGAGTTTGGCATTGTCCAGTATGCTGAGCAGCTGAACTGTTCTACCATCAAGTTGCTCACACTTGCTTCTTTCCTGGATAATTTGGTAGCCAGTAACTGCCATTCTTTGGCTCCTTCCTTTCTCCCCATATGACACAGATGTAATATAGCCAAAGATTTATCCATCCTGTATGTTAGATTTACATACCTTCCAAATGACTAGGCCAGGGGTGGGCAAAGTATGGCCCGTAGACTGCATGTGGCCCACCAGCTGACTGGATCTGGCCCACAGGCAGGCACCTACCAATTAAGTGTATCCAGCCCTGCCTGCGGCTACCCCTGATGTGCTCTTCCTGGGGCTGAGTCCCACCCAGGGCAGAGCATGCTGTGCTCCCAGCCTCCTTTGCCAGCAGGCACAGCTTCTGAGCAGGGCTCCTGCTGCTGCTACTGCCCAGGGACCTGCTGGGCCCCCCCAGCCTCCAGAAGCTCCTCATCCAGTCCCTGCTGTAGCGCTCAGAACAGCAGGTAGGAAGGGGAAGCTGCAGCGCTGAGGGGAGCAGGGTGGGCTCTGCCTACAGCTCACTCTGGTCCTGCTTGTGCCAGGCAGGGGAGTGTGTGCTGAGGGAGGGGTGAGGGGGTGTGAAGGAGCTCAGCTCCTCACAAAGCCCTGACCAGCAGGCAAGGACAGACAGGAGCGGGGGAGCAGAAGCAGGAGCCAGGGTGCACTTGGTGCAGCTCTGCCAGGAAGGCAGATGAGAGAAAAGCAACAGCAGCAGAAGCCAGTGGAGGCTCGTCTGTAGCCTCTCCAGGCAGGCGTAGGACCGAGACTAGGAGCGCTGGTGATGCCAGGTGTGACTCCCTGCCCCCGCACCCTTCTCATAGGGGCTTCTGTTGCTGCAGCCGGCAGCAGCTGCTTTCCTGCCCTTTGCAGCACGCTGAGCCAGGCAAAGGCAGCACTGATCTCCCTCCCTCCCTCCCCTGCCTGTGGAGGGGCTGGGCTCAGCCATATTGTGAAGAACAGGCAGGGGGGAAGCCCCCACACATGCACACCCAACCCACCCACACCCCACCCCCTCTATACCCACACAAATACCCAACACTGCCCCACACACCCCAACCACACACACACCCACATTGACCCCCACCATACCCACACCCCACATACATACAAACCCCACCATACCCACAAACACACTCTACACCTCAACCACACACACATCCACACTTACACCCACCCCTACACCTCCGCATGCATGCACCCGCACCCTACCCTCATCAAATCCACGCACACATACAACAGTCCCACACTAACACTGAAACAGTCATTTGCCCCATACCCCATGTATACATGCCAAACACACCAGTCCCACACACCCCACACCTCAACCATACACGCCCCACACGGACACATACACCCCTTCTGCACATCCACCCCCTATCAACCATATGCTCCCTCAGCCATGCCACACCCCCATTATACAAGCAAACCCCTACCCCTACTAAAAGTACTTCCTGGATTAGGGGAGAGACTCGCAGTGGCAAAGGTCAGGGGCTAGGGGGTGGGGCACTTGTCAAGGGTTGGGGCTACACTCACAGCCCTTAATACCTCACCAAAACTCATTAAGCAGCCCTCCAGTCAAAATAATTGCCTGCCCCCTGGACCAGGCTATCAAGGAAACCAAATGAGAGAGGAAATTTGCCATGCTTTCCATAACTAAGTGAAAATGTAGAATAGTATTGTTGCATTACTTCAATATAGTTGTTTGCATCCCTTGCCGGTGGAAGTAATAGGTACCTGTGTGATAGTCAGTGTCCAGTATGAAAAGGGATGCTTGTGCACGTTTAAATCTAGCCCCTAAAGGAGAAAGAAATTCAGTAATTGTTCTTATGCACTCTCACACAGAAGCATGCATCGATTTAAACTCTTCAAAGTAGGTAATACAGATTTTTTTTTTAATTAGGAAGAAATCAAGAAGTTGAGAAAAGAATTGGAAAACTTCGATCCTTCCTTCTTTGAAGAAATTGAGGATCTGAAATATAACTACAATGAAGAAGTGAAAAAAAACATCATCTTAGAGGAGAGATTAAAGGGGCTTTCTGAACAGTTTGGAGTTAAAGTGGATATCCCCGCTAGTGTTTCTATTGATTAATTTGCAGTTAATTAGTGGAAGCATCAATATGAAAGCTTGCGTATCACTCAATATTTAGACTTGTTTTCACAAGTTGTTAGGACCAATGATTTGATGCCAGTAAAGCTTGTTATTTTTGAAAGCTTATGTCATCAGTTCATATTTAGTGCTTATATTATATATAGCTGAGGTTTAGCTTTTACACTTATCTTCCCCACTCATTTTGCCTTGTATGCTTTAGTTCAGAAGCGCCACTGTAGTGCTGTGTTGAATTATCAGGAGAGAGAAAAGGATTTCATCATGCTTGGAAGAGATATGTTGTTGGACTAGAACTATTCCTACTACTTCTACTCTTTCATGCCTCCAGTGCAAGTAGTAAATAACGTATTCCTACTGTCTAACACTAGTAGGTAATTCAGGAATTGACAGGTGGTCCTTTTGATGTTCGAGCCACTCGTTATTTCCCACCTCCACTTAGGAAATTCAAGAATGAAGAGGTTAAATCAGCATGCCAGTAAATATTTTTATATGTAGATGTACAGGTAACTTATCTGAAAGTTTTCAGTATTTTTGTAGATCTTTATTGGTGTATATATCTTTACAATACAGCTGTAGACAGACCAAGGGAATGAGAATAAACAGCAATTTAAATAGTCTTTATTTTTATGTGTTACGTTTTAAAACGTTACTTTACATGCAGCTGTTGATAAGTGTTTTCTAAATTCGTTTAGGACTTAAAGCAGCTATTCTAAAACCAATTCTCATCTCCTTTGAATAACTAAGCATTTTTAAAATTATTAGTACTGGTGGTTTTTACATGCTATTAATAAACAAAAGTTTTTGCTTCAACAAAATAGAAATACTCGTAACTTAACAAATTACACTACCTGGTTTTCAAGCTGTAGAATAATGCTGCAGCTTCTAGATAAAAAAATTAGTGCTGCCTCACATGAACAGAACAAAAAAAGTTTCAGGGCCAGGTTATTGTCCTGCTTTAAATCCATCTTCACTGATAATACTGCTCAATTCTTTCTAAGCCTCAGGTCTAAACTTGACAGTATCCCATTATTGGGATGTGGAATATAAAATAAACATAGAGATACCTTTACAGTTCACTGAGTTTAAGCCATCATTACATTCTTTCATTTGCTATAAAAGCTGCTTGGGGTGGCTAACGCTGTATTATTCCTAAGCCCAACAGTTAAAAAAAGGTAGACTCAATATTTAAGGATCTTTCAAAACAAAGTTAAAGGAGCTTATATTCTAGAAGCTACAACTGTGATATCTACACTAGTGCTCTTTTGCTACACCGAACTGGTCACTTATGTCCAACAACACTAGTTTTGTAGATGGAAAACTACCATCAAAATTATTTGCAAAAGTTTATTTTTTATTCTGTAGGCAAGGTGGAAGGAATATACAGCAGTACCTAGGCAACCAAGTTAGATTTATTTTCTTAGAAATCAAATTTTATATCTTTGAGTCTACTGAATCTTTGGCCATCCAGCTTTGAAAAATGGTGAAACAAACTCTGTGATTCAAAGTCATAGTCATATTTAGTCCAACTGACAACAACTGGCTGAGAATTCAGATGCGTCTCTGCAATTGGCCAGCGCAAACCAAGATGATGACGATGGAGCTAAGGAAAGAGAAAGAAGAAGTCAGTGTAAAAGTTCACCACGTAGACCACCTGTAACAAGCATCTTTCGTCAGTGTCTTGACAAAGTTGACCAGCAATTCTGGCTTACTACTACTGGGCTATCCAACTTCAAAGTGGCCAGAAGCCACACCAGGGCAAACCTCAGGCCCCAGATAGCAGATGCTCCTCATCCCCCACTGCCCTGCCTGGATATCCCACCCCCACTGCAGCACCATGCACCTGTGCAGGTGCACCCCTCCCCACACCACATGGCCCTGGCTTTACCCTCCTCTCCCCAACCCCACTGCCCTGCACCCCAAGGTGAGGGGAGGCAGTGGAAGCTGAAGGAAGGAGGGGAAGCCCAGATACTTCAGCTACTGCTCCAGACACAGAGATGGGAGGGGGCAGGAGCTCAGAAGCCACAACTTAACACCTTATAGGCCACCGGTTGGACAGTCCTGGCTTTTACTACTTTCAGTTCAGAATTATGGTACACAGTATCTGAAAATGGCAAGTTGGTAATACCACTGCAAGCAACTTACTTTCCTGGTGCTCTCCAAAGCAAGTTATGATACTTCTGCTGTTTTAAATCATTCACTCTATAATGACTGGTTACAGCTGGTCTCAAACTTTAAGGCCATGTGTTATACAGCAATGACATCAAGTGTTTTGATAAAAAGCATTAGGAAGAGGTTGTATGTTTAGCTGTCATTCAAATGAGAGAAAAAGCATATGACATCTGAGGACTCCAGAGCTCAATCTGAGTACAGCAATCACATTGGCACTGAATGTTTTGTTTGTTCTAACAGTTTGACAATAAAAAAATAGCTTTGGTTGTTAAATATTGCCTATACAGGATAGGCATGCTTAAATTTTTAAAATGGACAGTACTTAAAAGTAAGAGTGTTGTACACTGTTTTAGTGTACTGAACACAAATAATTGGTGAGATCCGATTGCTCTTCCTGCCACGCATGTTATCTGGCAATCCTTTATTACAACACTAGATGGAAAGCAACATAGGAGAATGACAGCATAAATTATACCACTTTCTAAAGAATAATTGATTTTATCAGTTAATGCTAAGGGGGGTGGTAGGAGAACTGGAAAAGCTACATCATTAGATGGGGAGAGGAAAATCATTGGGAAAAGATGCTTATAAAGAATGTGTAGTTGATGTTTGACATGCTTCCTACAGGGCAGGGGTGCTCAGCCTGTCATTCAGTCTATAGGGCTCCCCAAAGGTCTAAAAGTTCGGTAGTGGGAAAACAATGATACTGCTCTCCAGCCACCAAGCTTCCAGATCCATAGGGGTGCCCAGGCAAGGTCAAGGGCAGCACTGGCCCCCCAAGCCCCATCCTAGAACATACCAGGGCTGAGAGCATCACTGGGCCCCCCACAGACCAATCCTAGTGCACTGGAGTTGATCCACCCTGCAGACTGGCCCCAGCTGACTTATCTGGTCCACAGAGCCAAAAGGTTGAGCACCTCTGCTCTAGGGCTACTTCAAGAGTGCAACATTATTCAAATACTCACTGAGACCGAAAAATATTTCAATGTATGGGAATTAATTATTCTGATCCATTTATAACATTGCATCATAGTAGCTAGATGGATTTTTCACCTAAGGATATTCAGTGGTACACATTTTAACTGATCCTACGCCTTGAATATTAGAAGTTTGTTCCTTTCAACATAAAAAAAATTGAATGTTTGTTTAAATGTATTTTATTATTAGGGAGTTTAAGTATGGCAGACTTTCACATGGCAGTCTACAGTTACCTTGATTAAAGTTCCATCGTTGCAGTGCCATACAATTCCTTCTATTTCACCTTCCGTGCCATTGTCAAGCCAGGACAGTATATCATTGTGTTTCAGCACAGGTGGATTCTTTATTTCAAATGCCCCATGTGGTACAAGAAGATGTACAGGGTGCTTCTTACTTCCTAATCCTACGTAAAGAAACAGTTAACCTAGTCACGTATAGCAACCAAGGCGTGTGTGTGAGTGAATGATCTTCATATTGGAAAGAAAGAAGTCTATCATTTTCAGGTTCCACTGCAACCATTTGCCCTTAAGCAACATTCTAAAAGTTAAGCCCATGAAAGTGCAATAGTATACACACAGTGATACATCCAAAGATTCAGCTTTGTAAGAAATTAAATAACTGCCTCTGCAGCTTGCGTGGCAGAAGGTGCATCTATTAAATGAGTATGGTTAGCACACGCAGACACCCCCCATGCACATGATCCTGATAGCAAAGATTTAAAACCTAGAACCGTGCATCATAACGAAGTGACATGCCCTTACTACTAAGCTACAGGCAGAATGCAGAGTAGGGTAGCACCTTTGACTGCTTCAGAGTGGTATAAGCTTTTACAGGAGACGGTAGACCAGAGGCAGGCAAAATACAGTCTGTGGGCCGGATCTGGTCTGTCAAGTGCCTGGATCGAGCCCGCGGCTACCCCTGCAATGCTTCACATGGGGATGAGTCCCACACGCTCCCATCCAGGCAGCCAGTGCCTGCACTCCTCCCAGCCAGTGCGAAGCCTTCGGTGGGGCTATTTCGTGTGTGGCTACAGTCGGCTGGATGTTCCTTTGCTCCCCTCACTATCAGGAGCAGCTGAGCCAAAAC
>NW_005842908.1:578761-587859 GCF_000455745.1 Alligator sinensis | reverse complement strand
CATGGCTCGATATACTTATTCTCAGTATGGAGGGGAGGTTACCCCAGGGTCTCCGTTTCAGGCTGGACATAAGGAAGAATTTCTTTACTGTCCGAGCCCCCAAGTTCTGGAACAGCCTGCCACCGGAGGTGGTTCAAGCGCCTACATTGAACACCTTCAAGAGCAAACTGGATGCTTACCTTGCTGGGACCCTGTGACCCCAGCTGACTTCCTGCCCTTTGGGCAGGGGGCTGGACTCGATGATCTTCCGAGGTCCCTTCCAGCCCTAATGTCTATGAAATCTATGTAAAGTCAAAACTGATGTCAGAAAGTTGAAACAGGGTGTCAATTTATAAATGTTGTAAGTGCAAAATGTTGTAAGTCGAAATGTTGTAAGTTGAGGACTGCCTGTACAGTAATTTGGATATATGTAAATTACTATGGGTAAATTTATTTCAAGCCCATTTATTTCAAAGTTGGTAATTTTTGGTCCTGTTTTGAATTAATGAGGTTTGCCTCTATCTACCTCCCTACTTTGGTTAGTCTAGAACAGGGGTTTTCAACCTTTTTTGGTTGGTGTATGGCTGGTGGCTAGTCAAGGAGCAGGGAGTCCCCCAGCCAGTTGACAAGCTGTGGGGGAGGGGGTGTCCCCCAGCAGCTGATCAATGAGTTTGGGGGGGGGGACCCCCTGCAGCAAAACCAGAAGTGCCCCCTCTTCACCACGCCAATGCCGCATACCTCCTGGGCCCTTGCCAAGTACCCCCAGTCTAGAGAAGGTGCAAATCTACTTGACTTCAGACTAACATAGCTAACAATGTCTCTCTGATCAATGGCAGAACAGAGGAGAAAACAGATTTAAACCAGAGACCCAAACTTCATGAGAAGACTGTAGAAGAACCAGGAGACAAAGGAAACATTTCTGAGCTCACAGAGAGTAACAGAAACAGAACTTTACCCAGAGAAACAAGGGCTTGGTAATTCCTCAGCATCTGGTCCCAGTAAAGCACCTTGTCTCCATCTCCCAGCAGCTCCCACTCCTTCTGGGTGAAGTACAGCGCCACGTCCTCAAAGGCCTCCTGGAGCTGCAGGCACAAGCAATACACTCAGTCCCTTCTGCTCCAGCCTCATCCAGCACCCACAGTCCTGAGCCTTATGCTGCACTACAATGATTTGTCAGCCTGGCTACACTGGGCATGGATGCAACTTCCCACCCTCCAGCTGAAACAGGTGCTCCATAAAAGCCTGCAGTGTGGACACAGCATAGGGTGTACCTACAAAAGGGTGCATTGCCATCCTAACTAAAATAACAGTAGTGACCCAGGAATTTATCCTTCTCCACCAGATGCCTCCCAGGGAACCACAAGGCCTTCACAACTCTGAGCTTTATTCTCTACTGCAACCATTAGCCAGCCTGGCTATGATATGAAACTTCTCACCCCTCAGCTGACCCAGCTGCTCCGACAAAGGGCCAGGTGTGGACACAGGGCCTGGTGTAGACACAGCTCTGCTGGCAGGACACTGTGTTTGCCTGCTTCAGCTCACGTCATCCGGGGAGTGGTGCAGTTATTCCCTCTATTGGCATAAGAGAGGGTACAATTGCACCTTATGGACTAACCAAATTAAAGATGTGTAAGTTTTATAAGGAAAAGCTTTAGATGAACATGGCTAACTACTTCTCTGTTGGCACAAGCTGCATCTAAATGAGGGGAGTGCTGACATCATCACTGCACCAGCAGAGACTGTAATGCAGGCAGCTTGTCTGCCCTAGGGAAGCTGTTTTCCTGGCAGTGACTCACAGGGAGTTGCACCCTGCCTGGGAAGGCTGACCCTGGGATTTGATGCTTCTCTAGGACACACCTCCACAAGGAACCCCAAAGCCTTGCAGGGCAGCATCATGAGTTACCCTTTGCTTCCCAAGTGGCTTTGAGATGTGGATCACTAATAGGCCCAGAATCTGGGGAGATTTAATGCCCCCACATGACAGAGAGGGATGTGTTGATATCCTACCTGATCCGGTGCCACTGCAAGCATCCCTGCTGCGCTGCAGAGGAGTGGAAGGTAAAGGGAAGGAGCAGAGCAGAAAGAAGGGGGAATATGGATCCTCAAAGATGTGGGATGGGTTGGTGGAAGCTGGACTCAATGGAGAATCAACCTAAAAAGAGGAGAAAGAGGGAAGTGCAGCATTCCAATTCCATGCACAGAAACCACAATGTTACAGTTCCTGGAATCAAGGTGTCTGGGTTGCCTAGTCACAAGTCACAGCTGTAAGCATGAAGGGAGATCCAGACAGCATGAGCTCTAGGGATGTGTCTGTTATCCTAGTCAAACTCTGGCACAAGGGAACTGGGACTAGGATTCATTTCACCTTCTTGTGGCTTGTTCCCACACAGGTCTTCCCTCCAGACATCATGCAGCTGCTTCCTCCTAGCAAATGGCCAGTTCATGAGGCTGCCCTGGCCCTAAGTTGGAGGGAATGTTCTAGGATCAAGGAACTAGCTGGTGTTGAGGAGTCCTGAACACCCTTCACCCCTGTTTGCTGTGCTGGGTGTATCACTGCATTCCTCTTTCCAGGCCCTCTGATCCCAGAAGCAGTGCAGTCTGGACCATGATTAGCATATGAGAGAAGGGGACAGTAAAGGACATTTTCAAGGGAGTTGAGATGTAGAGGCCAGGGGTCACACCCCGTGCTAATAAAAGGACCCTAGGAAAGAACAATGGTCACAGGCCATGACACAGTTTCCCTGCTCCCTTGGCCAAGATTGTTCTCTCAGAGAAATGGGTGGGAATACAGATTTGAACTTGAACTGTACCAAACTCCCACACACCAAGGCAGAGGGGTGGCAGTCTGGAGTTTGCCTCAGACCTTAAGGCCTGAGAATGTGTCCGTGTGTTCTCTGCTGCATGTAGCTACTCTGGCTCCTGTTCCCTGAGTGATCACACCCCAACAAACTCATGTCTCCTTTGGAGGAACTTGATCTGGCTTCTCTACTCCTTCTCTGGATAAAATAAAAGCCCCCAGAGACAGCCTAGCGATAATCTTGGACTCAACAGCACAGCCCCTGCACCCTGGCCCCGGCTACTTTCCTAGGGGTTTATTGCTTCTTTGTCTGCTCTTCAGCACTGCCCTCCTTCCCCCTCCTCTCTCCATACACCCTGCCTTATCTTTTGCCTTCAAATTCCCCTCCCCTCTCTTTCTTATAACTGCACAGCCTTTCACAGCCTCTCATGAAGTGAGGCACTTGCCTGTGACACGCACACAGATACAGACATATAAAGGTCCTCCTATAAAGTTTATACTACACGTACACTCACATTCATCGCCCCCCTTAGTTAGTTTACACGATGCAAACCTTCCCTGCCTGGCCCAGGCACTGCTACCGGAGCCTCGCGGCAGCCACTGCTACTCCCCATGGCCTCCGCCCACCGCTTTCCTGACGTCACCTGCGCGCCGCAGCGACGCTGCTCTGGTGCCGCTCTGGTGACCGTGGAGGACCGCAACTCTCTGGCCGCTCCGTCCTCCCCGCTCGGGCTGCATTAACCCGTTCCTCCCCGGGCTGGGGGCAGGCGGGGGGGTTGGGCTCAACCCGCCCGCGCCCGCAAAGCGCCCCTGCCCCGTGCGGAGGCGCCCGCGAGCCCGAGTCGCGGGGCGGAGTCTGTCCGCCAGGCTGCGGGCTGGGGCTGGGGCGGCAGTGACAACTGGGACGCGCGGCCCGACCCCTGCATCCCTGTACACACTTGCGCACCCCACACCCCTACACACACTGCATACGCCCCCTCAGACACACGCATAAACCCACAGACCTCCCCCACACACCCCTCAGCCGCACCCAGTCCCCCAGACAACCCCCCTACACCTACACACACACCCCCCTACAGTACTGTACTGGAACATACTGTAATTTTATTTTTAAAAATAATTGTTGTCCGGATTGATGTTTTTTTGAGTGGTGTGTATAGAGGTGATTACATAATAGCTCAAAATCAAGTGCTCCTCTTGTATATGGGTGTACTTGGTAGCGGTGCTGGTCTGAGACAAAAAGACATACAAAAAACTAGAACTAGGAGGGACTTTGCTCCCGAAAACTTGCAGAAAAGGACAATTTTCTTGCCATTTTCCAGTTGGTCTAATAAAAGGTATCATTTTGGAACCAAGAGTTCTAGTTTTTTGTATGTCCTCTTGTATATCGTGAGGGAGTGGGGTATAAGGTGTGGGGCAGGGGTGTTTGGGTGGGGTGTAGGGTGCTTGTGGGCGGGGATAGGAGGGAGCTGCCCATGCACTAGGTCCCAGGAGCTGGGCTGGGGGGCAAGGGAGGGGTCAGAGTGGGTAGAAGGCAGCCTGGAGCTGGAGCCCTGTGCAGGGGGCAGGAGCCACCTGGCTGTAGCTGTAGCTTCCTCCCTGCCTGACTGGGTGTCCAGTGCCCAGCAAGGTCCCCATAGCTACTGTTCTTCCCTGCACTACCTGCTGCTCAGTGGTGAAGCAGGGGCAGGAGGAGGAGGAGAAGGTGAAGGAGCTGCTGGAGGCAGAAGGAGCTGAGCAGTACCTGGGCTGCTGTAGTTGCACTGGGAGCCACCCCACTAGGAAGCTGCATGGCTGGGGTCAGGAGTGGGAGGGAGCACTGCATGGGATGCCCCAGGTGGGAGTGGGTGAGGCTCAGCCCCATGCAGTGTTGCAGGGGCAGCTGCAGGCCAGATCCAATCAATTGGCGGGTACACACCCACAGGCCAAATGCAACCCACAAGCTGTATTTTGCCTGCCCCTGCCCTACACATATATATACCCCTGTCCCTACGCACCCCACAATCCCACTGCACACACACCCACACCCAGCCCCCAGACACTCCACCCTACATTTCCCGCCCTACTCACCCACACCCCCACCCCACAGCACACAGTGTATCCATTGCAGCTGTTCTGGACATCAATACACTACACATCATGGGCCAGGTATGTGGCAGATCTTTTTAAATCCCACTCACGCACGATGCCATCCCAGCCACACCCTGTGAGATCGGCTGTGCATCCATCCACCTCACCACGCTGCACCCATCTGTTGAAGTGCTGAGTCTTTACACCAGGGGTGGGCAAAATGCGGCCTAGGGGCCAGATGCGACCTGCCAGGCCATTCTGTCCTGCTCACAGGGCCCCTAAAAAAATTAGAAAATTAATATTAATCTGCCCTCGGCTGCCTGTCACGTGGCCCTCGATGGCTTGCCAAAACTCAGTAAGCAGCCCTCCGCCCAAAATAATTGCCCGCCCCTGCCTTACACAAAGGCATAAGCAGCCTTTATGGGAAAACCCTGCCTGTCGGTCCATGTCTCTCTGCAAGTGCTTCAGGATTCGGGGGCCTGAAATTCCAGGGATCACCCAGAGAAAACTGAACAGAACCATATCCCCCCTTCTCTGCCCCTGGAGCAGCCTCTCAAGACCCAAACAGCCCTGTATTCTCTGTCCCTGTCCCCACCAAACAGCCCCCAGGGTCTAGCCAGCTCCAAGTCTCCCTGCTTGATCTCCCCATATGGCATTTTGTTGCATTTTCTCAGCCACTCCACCCCAGAGCTGGCCTGGCTGTATCTCAGCACTGGGCAAGACTTCCCTAGCAGCCTTACACTGTATTTATCTGTTCTCCGGCTGCTCCGCCCCAGAGCTGGCTGCATCTCTGCACTAGTCAAGCCCTCCCCATGCAGTGTGTGTCAGCTGCACCCCAACCACCCACCTGTGAGCTAGCTGCATCTCAGCACTGGGTAAGCTCTTCCTGGTTGGCATTATAGGCAGCCACTCGCCAGCTGCCCCACCCCAGAGGTGCCTGCACCTTGGTGTCCCTTCTTTCCTGTGGCATCATTGTCTAGCATCATCCCAGCCCTTCTCTAGAAGAAGCTGCATCTCAGCCCCAGGCAAGCCCTCCCTTTGCTCTGTTATATGCAGCTCATCCCCAGCTGACTTTCCGCAGAATTGGCTGCAACTTGGCACTGACAAACCTTACCCACTGGGCATGATAAGAAACCACTCCCAAGTTGCAGGTCTGGCTACAACCCAGCACAAGACAAGATTTCCCAATGCAGTGTTATGTGTGGCCATTCCTCAGCTGATCTGCCCCAGAACTGGCCATATGCAGTGTTGGGGTGTCCTGAACACCCCACAGCCCTGTTTGCTGTACTCGGTGTGTCATAGATTTTATAGACATTAGGGGCTGGAAGGGACCTCATGAGATCGTCAAGTCCAGCCCCCCCACCATAGGCAGGAAGTCAGCTGGGATCAAGTGACCCCAGCAAGAAATACAGCCACATGTTTTTTGAAAGAGTCCAGAGTAGGTGCTTGTACCACCTGAGGCGAGTTTGTTCCAGATCCTGGACACTCGCACTGTAAAGAACTTTTTTCTTATGTCTAGTCTAAATCGGCCTTCCTGGAGCTTATGGCCGTTAGACCTTGTTATCCCTTGGGGAGCTCTGGTGAACAGCTGTTCTCCCAGGTCCTTATGCACCCCTCTAATATAATGGTAGGCTGCCACCAAGTCCCCTCTGAGCCTTCTTTTCCAGACTGAAGAGTCCCAAGTCCCTCAGCCTCTCCTCATATGACCTTCCCTCCAGGCCTTGGATTACATGAGTGGCTCTTCTCTGGACTCTGGCTCTCAGATTGTTAGGGACTGGAAGGGACCTTGTAGATCATCCGGTCCAGTCTCCCTGCACTAGGCAGGAATGTGTCACTACATTCCTCCACCCAGATCCTTTGATCCCAGAAGCAGTTCAGTCTGAATCACAACCATAAGCATGGGAGAAATGGCAGATTTTGAGACAGTTTCATGGGTGTTGAGATGCACAGGGCAACTGATCACACTCAATGCTAACAGGTAAAAAACAGTGGTCACAGGCCCCAAGACTCAGATTCCCTGCTCCCTACTCAATTGGCCAAGAGATCCTTATCTCAGAAAAAATGGGTGGGAACAATACAGACATTAGAACCTGAACTACATCAAACTCCCCCACACCAAGGCAGAGGGGTGGGAGCCTGGGACTTTCCTTAAAACATGAGGGCAGATTCTGAGGGCCCTGAGACCTTGCCACCCAGCAGTGAGTGTGTGTGTTTATCCTCTGCTATATGTAGCTGCTCTGTGTAATGTTGCCTGATTGATATCCCAATGAAATGATGTCTAGTTTGGACAAACTTGCATTGGCTTCTCATACTTTTCTGGGTGAAATAAAAGCCCCCAGAGTTGTCTTGGGTGTAACAAAGGGCTGGGATCAAGTCCTCTGAATGCCTGGGTCTCTGTAGGGGCCATATCCCTAGATAAGCTGTGCTGTTCCAAGGCTGTGGCAGTCTGTGGTGAGTCAAGGGCCTGGCTAAGGACTTCCTAGAACACCTGGGAGAGGTCAGGTGTGTCCAGGAGGGGGCTGGGTGGTGATCAGCAGAGAAGAACCCAGCTGTCCTGGTTTCCAGGCACCCCTGCTCTAACCAGCAGTACTGGAGCTGAGAGAACCCAGGAATATGGGCTCCCAGCCCTTCCCTCCCCTGGTTTTAACTCACCAGCCCCCACTTCCAGGAAGCTCAGAGAGAACCCAGGTGTTCTGGTTGAAAACCACCACTACTTTAACCTTTTTCTGCCTCCTCACCCCAGCTGCGTCCTGGGCCGGGATCATGAGGCAGTGACAGCAAGAAGCCAGGGCCATTGCAGGGGCATGCAGGCAGTGGATCGTGGCTCTGCCCCAGCCCTGGCCCCATGCTGTCACCCCCTCAAGATCCTGGGGTCTCCCTGGTCCCACCCACCATTGGAACCAAGTACATGGGGGCCCAAGGGCCCCGGCCCCCCTCAGTAAGAGGGTAGTGTAACCACCTGTCCCTAATTGGATGGGAAGGTCCCAAAATGGGAACATTAAGTCACTGTGCCAGGCGGCATGACTCCGGAACAGCATTTGTCCTGGATTTCCAGTATTGTGCAGGGATCTGGGTTTTCTGTTTAGTACAGAAAAATGCAGGAAATTATAGGTTTCCCATTGCAGGCTGGCAGAGTTCCAGCCTGCAAAGGGATACAGGGAACAGGACGCAGGGGGCGTCATGTGCATGTGTGTGTATGCACGCATGCATATGGCTAGGAATACAGGCGGTGGTGGAGAACAGCTCCCCCAGCTGCCAGCAGGTAAGTCTATGTGGGGGAGGAAATTGAGGCCTCCATGGTAAAGTAGGGAGTGAGGCAGGGGCTGGGCCTAGGGGCATTGTCCAGTCAGGGTAGTGCATGGGGCCCAGGGCTGTAGTGCGCAGGTTTGTTATTACCCTGAAATAGAATAGTTTTCTGATAAGCATACTGTTAGGTTTACAATAATTTAGATTATTAGGAAGTATTAGCTTTACAGCTGAATACAAGGCATGACCTGCGGCCTAGCAATGCAGCTGACCACAAGGCAGATTGATAGCTAAGCCTTTGCTTGTGTCAAGTAATCATTTTAACTGTATTAAGCATTTTCTGAGTTAAAAGCAGCAAGTATCTCTGTGTCTGTGTGCTGAAAAATCAGCTACAGCAAGAAGTAAGATAAGACAGGGAAACCATTGTTCTGGGTGCACTGGTTGTGTCCTTGAGAAGTATCTACTACTGTGTAAGGTTTTGCTAACATATTATAATGTTACTGTTACTTAACTTTTAGCTTTTAAAAGTGCTAGTTCAGCTTAATAGAAATATGCTGTTACAAAGATTTGAAAAGCACCGCCCAAGTATTGCTTTTTTTGTTAACCATGAAGTCTTGCCTTGTTGTAATAAGTATAAAAGATCACCTCACCCTTAGGGGGGGGCCATTTTGCCTTTTGCTGGCTTTATGGTCTTTGCTCGAGCAAATAAACAGCTGTCTTTCTTTACCCGCGTTGTCTGTCAATCAAATTACAGCTAGACAACGAACCTTAGGGAGGTTTCTCCCACCACAACTGTTAAAATGGGCGTAAATCTTCACCTGTCTTTATAGGCTGCGATTTTGGTACCTCCAGCAGACGGGTCAATAAGGGGGTCGTTTGATGTGGGGGCCCCGCAGGCTGGTCCACGGGCGTGACCCGGCGCACGTTGTCTGCCGTACTCGCCACACGCCTCGAAATTTGGCAGCGGGGCGTCTGTACTCAACGGTTCCATTTCCTGGTTTACAGA
>NW_005842908.1:568744-570934 GCF_000455745.1 Alligator sinensis | reverse complement strand
GGGGGCCATTTTGCCTTTTGCTGGCTTTATGGTCTTTGCTCGAGCAAATAAACAGCTGTCTTTCTTTACCCGCGTTGTCTGTCAATCAAATTACAGCTAGACAACGAACCTTAGGGAGATTTCTCCCACCACAGGGCCAGGGCAGGAAGTGGGACAGAGCCATGAGTAGCTTGTTGGGGGGAGGGGAGGGGTGCTCTCTGCTGCTGCGTGTACCCCAGGGGAAGGGGCAAGTGCCCCCCAGATTTATGCATGGGCCAGAGGCAGGTACACACTGCTCACTGTGGGCTTGGGGCTCCCCTCCCTGCTGTCCTCTCCCTGGGAGACCCATGCCAGTCACACCACCATGGCGAGGTGCCCCCTGCCCACCCAGCAGCACTGGGGGCAGCAGTGCAGAGTTGTGGCTCCTGCTGCTGCTCATGGCAGTGTGGCCAGCATGGGGCTCCTGAGGGGAGGGCAGCAGGGCAGGGAACTCTGAGCCCACAGTGGGCAGTCAGCATCCACTTTCACTTCCCACCATGGGCTCTGCTCAGCTTGGCTCCAGCTATGCCATGGGTGGTGGGGGAGCGGGTGGAAAACAGGCATGTGTCCCACCTTTCCATTTTGAAAAGGTGATCGCCCTATCAGTGTCACATGCCCATCATCTTAGCCCCCCTTCCCGGCAAAAATAAAAGTTGGTATCTATGCCACCCACCCATCTTACTCCTGGATGCTGCACTCTGCTGGTCCACAGCCCCATCTCAGCAGCCTGGCTGAATGCCCTGCCTGCATGGGTCCCAGCCCTGGTGCTAGGTGTGGGGTAGACAGGCCAGGGTGCCTAGGCAGCAGGGCTGGGTCTAGCAGCAGTAGCCAGAAGGAGCCATCGCTGCTAGGGCTGCTTGGAAATGAAGTCCGGCTGCCATGCCACCCCAGCTCCATTGTGCGCCCAGGGGAGGCAGGACTGGCTGCATGCACCATGGCCTGGGCTGCCCCTGTACACAGGCTGGGCAGGGCTGAGGGATCTGCCACCAGCCAGGCAAAATTGCTCTGTGGGCCAGGTCCAGCCCAGGGGTTGTATATTTCCCATTCCTGGCTTAGGGTGATCTCTTATTGGACTGGCTCATCCCAAATCTTTCCTGTATTTATTTATCTTTGCAGCAATACCCTGATGCAAGGCACTATTATGAGCATGGAGATAAAGAAGCAGATTCCATCTCACTATGAATGCATCTAAGTGACACTTAAGGATTTTAGTGTGAGGTCTACAAATGTGCTTTGTTTTGCTTTTTTATAATGCAAAATGAGATTCCTTCTAGGCCTGAGGCCTTGGTGCAAAGCATCCTAATTTGTGAAAGCCACAGTAAAACCACAGGTTTCCCCATTTTAATGGAGACTACTCCTTTTCAGTGCATTGACAAAGAGCAAGGGGAGGGGGAAGGAAGGGGGAAGAGAAAATGGCAGGGCAGCCCTATAAAATGGGAAAGAGGGGATGAGAGGCTCATTTCCTGCAAGAAGACGGGACAGCCCTATGGGACCTGGGAGGGGAAATACCATGACCACTCAGGCGGTTTTCCTAGTTGCTGGGGAGAACCACTTTTCTGACATGGTGTAGTATCCGCAGAGGTAATGTATAGTTAACCGCCCACTTTCATTTCCAGTGGGAAGATCTTGGCTTTACACTCACTTCATGGAAATGGGAGACTCCTCCCTAGCTTGCTCCTGCAGTCACATGGTTGAGGGCAAGCGAAACTTGGGGGCATCTGAACCCCAAGCCTCCAGGCTTTGGCCTGCATATAGGATGCCTGCCAAATTATTTGGAAGCATCTGAAGCCCCAGGAAGGGGTGGAGGATGTTTGCCAGTAGTATTGATGAGTACCCTTGAAACTTTTATGTTTTTTTATACTTTGGGAACAGCTTTGTATGTTTTGAAAAAGTATTTTATCTAACCAAGGGCATAGAGTAGGTTGTTTAGGCCGGGGGAGATTGCTTGTTGCCTAGTTGCTTAATTGCTGGCCTTGCTAGAAGGAAAGCCATATCAGCAAGGTCCCTAAGGGGTTGGAAAGGGGGGTTACTGGCTGAGCTTGCTGAATAACAGGTGCCACATCAGCAAATTACACTGTCACGAAGGCAAGTTCAAACTGACTAGGGAGGGGTCTGTAGCTAGGGTGAAGTGCGCATGGACCAAAAGGGGCAACCTATAGTAACTGCATACCA
>NW_005842908.1:565697-566485 GCF_000455745.1 Alligator sinensis | reverse complement strand
CAGCGGACGTATCGTCCTTTTGTGCCACCCATGGAATGCAAATTGGGAGGAAAGAAAGTGTCTCATCAGTTCCTGTATATGCCTGAGTGCCCCATACCCTTGTTTGGGAGGGATTTGCTGTGCAAATTGCAGGCCCAATTGATCTTTTCATTGGACCGAATTACTATGAAGATACCAACTGAGGAGGCCTGGAAGGCCCAGATGTGTCTCCTATTGCGGGAGGGGGAGGAAGGGAGAATTCCCCCCCGAAGTAGAAGACGCTGTAGTGCCATGGGTATGGGCGGGAGAGAAACCAGGGAGAGCGAAACTGGCCACCCCTGTAAAAATTGATTTAAAGCCGGGTATTACCCTGCCCAGGGTACCCCAATATCGATTGAAAGCAGAAGCTTGGAAAGGCCTGGAACCGCTTATAAAGCGATTCCTTGAACATGGTTTGCTCCGGGAGTGCCAATCATTTTTCAATTCCCCCATTTTGCCTGTCAAAAAGCCCCACAGTAACGAGTATCGTTTCGTGCAGGACCTCAGAGCCGTGAACAAGGTCACGGTGACCCTCCACCCGGTGGTGCCAAACCCTTATACCTTGCTGGCTACTTTGTCTGCAGAGGACCAGTGGTTTACAGTCCTGGACCTGAAAGATGCCTTCTTTTGCATCCCACTTGAAAGAGACAGCCAAGAGATTTTTGCATTCGAATGGGAGGACCCGAATACTAGGAGAAAAACCCAATTGTGCTGGACAGTTTTGCCTCAGGGTTTTAAGAACAGTCCCACTATTTTCAGCACTGCCTTAA
>NW_005842908.1:563999-564819 GCF_000455745.1 Alligator sinensis | reverse complement strand
AATTCTACACAGATGGAAGCAGCTTCATGGACAATGGAACCCGAAAGGCGGGATACACCGTGGTTACATCATGGGGTACCGTGGAAGCAAAAGCTTTGCCTCCAAATACCTCTGCACAGAGAGCTGAGCTTATTGCGCTGACCCGAGCTCTCCATTTAGCAAAAGGAAAGACAGCCAGTATATACATGGATTTGAAGTACGCTTTTGGAGTCCTACACGCCCAGGGAGCTATATGGAAAGAGAGAGGACTCTTAACGGCAAGTAAAAGCCTGGTAAAGGACGGAACAGATATCCTGAAACTACTTGAAGCCGTGATGGAACCACTAGAGGTAGCTGTGGTGCATTGTAAGGCCCATCAAAAAGGAGATGCTGATGTTATTAAAGGAAATCGACGAGCAGATGCTGCGGCGAAGAAAGCGGCTAGAGGACAAGTTCAGGAGACTCAAATGTTGGCATTGATGCCTCAGGTAATGTTACCTGAGGAACCTCCCAAATATACTGAAAAAGAGAACCAACTCGCAGAGAAATTGGGAAGCAAAGAACAACAAGATGGATGGTGGGTTTTGCCTGAGGGACAAGTCCTGATGCCAAAACTGATTCTTAGTAAAGTGCTCCAAGAGTACCACCAGAGCACCCATATGGGAGCTGATGCCATGACCCAAGGTCTCCAAAGAATTATAGTGGGGCCTAAGATGAGAAAAACAGCGGAACAAATAGTGCATAGATGCCCTGTCTGTTGTGCCAACAATCCTAAGATTTCCCCCAAACCTCCGCCAGGAGCAGGAAGGCAAGGACTATTAGCAGGAGAGTGTTGGCAGAT
>NW_005842908.1:561668-562187 GCF_000455745.1 Alligator sinensis | reverse complement strand
GAAGGCTTTTTTGAAGTCAAGATATATGACATCAATCTCTTCTCCCTTGTCCAGGTGATAGGTCACCTGGTAGTAGAAGGAAATGAGATTGGTCAAGCAAGACCTACCCGCAACAAACCCGTGCTGGCTATCCCTTAAGATGTTGGCGTTGGCCAGTCCATTAAGGATGGCCTCTTTAATAAACTTTTCTAAGATCTTCCCCGGGATAGAAGTCAGGCTAATGGGCCTGTAGTTAGCCGGATCCACTTTCCTCCCTTTCTTGAAGATAGGCACCACATTGGCCTTCTTCCAGTCTTCAGGCACTACACCAGAGCACCAAGAGTTTTCAAAGATCCGTGCTAGAGGCTGGGCTATGATGCTCACCAGCTCCTTGAGTACCCTGGGGTGAAGATTGTCAGGGCCAGCTGACTTGAAGGTATCCAGCTTCTCAAGATGTTCCTTCACAAAGTCAGCATTAATGGAGGGCAGGGGATCACCCTCACCCGGACTTCCCGGCCCTGTAGCGGGCATGGGCATCCC
>NW_005842908.1:559247-559694 GCF_000455745.1 Alligator sinensis | reverse complement strand
CAGTCCATTAAGGATGGCCTCTTTAATAAACTTTTCTAAGATCTTCCCCGGGATAGAAGTCAGGCTGATGGGCCTATAGTTAGCCGGATCCACTTTCCTCCCTTTCTTGAAGAAGAAATAAGGCTGATGCCCACTTTGGGGGGGTGTGCTTGCTTTGCGAACAATTGCCAAGCACCGCTTTCTGCACAGAAATAAAGTTTAAGTTGGATCCTCCACCCCTGTGTGTTTACTGGCAGAAGCGCACCGGGCACGTACCCACTGTCCTTTGGGGACAACAGTATGGCCACATATGGTTTTTGAATGACTCACAGATTTGGAACTGACTTGGTTGATTTGACTTGGAACATGAAAAAAAATAATAATAAGGAAAAGCCTGGATGCAGGGTGATGGCCCAGTCTGCTGGCTTGCCCCAGACCCCCGGTACAGATTCCCTTCAGGGAGCCAGG
>NW_005842908.1:558340-559237 GCF_000455745.1 Alligator sinensis | reverse complement strand
GGGGAACTGGGTAGCAGGGAAGAAGGGGTGGTTTCTCCTCACTGAGCTTCCTGTGGACTCCCAAAATCTACCCTGCCTTCTACTTGCCTTCAGACTAATACAGCTAAGTCTCCCACTGTGAAATCAGAAAAAAATAAATGCCTTAAACTTTGATCTTACGAGTTATAAGATGACATAACCGCTTTGTGGGGAATTGCTGGCTCTGTATAGTAGAACAGATAAGGGAAAGTGTTTGTTCTTTGTAACTCCTCTGCAACTGCTTTGCTCACCACAGCCTGGAAGATAGCAGGAAAAAAAAAGTATATACAACTCTGATTTCCAGGTGCAAGAAGGGAGTGTTCTCCCCCATTTTTCACTTTGTGAACTAAGCTCATCTCCACCATGGTTCCCATCCTGATAACAGCAAAGAAGTAATGAGGTAGTGTTTGTAGCTGTTTTCCTAGCAAACTCCGCTATATGATCACGTGAGTTGTAAGCAACTGTTAAAAAGTATATAAGCCTCCTGATTTTGCTCTTGGCCGGGGCGGGGACGACCCCTTCCAAGTGCTTGGGAAATCCATGTCACTTTGGAGTCCCCCCTACAGCTGTAGTTTCATTTGAATAAAAGCTTCTGCTGACCTGACCCAAAAGTATGCTGCGTGTGTTTCCATGACAATTCCTGGTGCCGTGACTCGGATCCAGAACATGTGTTGAGGAAGGAGGACCGCGGACTGACCCCCTCCCCCGAACCCGGAGGCGCCAAACTTGAGAGGTAAGAGACCTAATTCAAAATCTCTATTGGGGTTTCGGAGGAGGGCTGCCCATAGGCTCCCAACTTGGCCGTGGTAACTGGATCTGAACCTTGTTAAAACAGGTCACTTTGAACCTTACTGCCGGCTAAAATTTTCTGTCTGGTAA
>NW_005842908.1:551381-555677 GCF_000455745.1 Alligator sinensis | reverse complement strand
GCCCAGATGGTGTTTACCTTGAGGTACCGGAACATAGGGAAACTGAGCTTGTGGCTTTGCTAACCCAGGAGTACTCTAATCCTGACACTTCCTACTTGCAAGAGGAACTGTTGGCACGAGTACCTCCATGCGAATTAAGTGGGGCACATGCTGAGTGCTGAACCAGTGTGTATCACCCTGAACCCTGCCAAGCCACTTCCTCGTGTCCCACAGTACCCCATTTCAAAGGAAGCTGAGGAAGGGATCAAGCCTGTCATTTTCTCACACCTTGAGCAAGGGATTATTGTCCCAACACGCTTCCCTTGTAACACACCTATCCTACCTGTCAAGAAACCTGGTAAAGATACTTATTGCTTTGTGCAAGACCTTTGAGCTGTAAATGCTGCTGTCTTACCCGCTTTCTCCGTGAGGCCCTTAAGCAAGCCCTCACTCTTGCTCCCGCTCTTGGACTTCCTAATTATAAGAAACCCTTTACCTTGTTTTGTCATGAACGGGAAGGAATCGCTTTAGGAGTACTCACTCAGCTGCATGGTGAAAAGCATCGCCCAATTGCATATTACAGCACTGCCCTTGATCCTGTAGCTGCGGGACTTCCTCCTTGCCTCCGTTCAGTTGCAGCTGCTGCCTTGTTGGTTGAAAAGGCAGATTCTCTAGTTTTGGGATACTCTTTAACCGTTGCAGTTCCACATGCTGTGATGGCCCTTCTCCTCAAGGGCAAAACTCAGCACATTTCCAATTCCCGTCTTACTAAATATGAGAAACTTCTACTGTCAGCTGCAAATGTAACCTTAAATCGCTGTTCAATTCTGAATCCTGCATCACTTCTGCCTATTGCCTCTGATGGTGAGCCTCATGATTGCCTGTCTATCACAACTCAATTGTTAACCCCTCGAACTGACCTCAAGGACATTTCTATCCCGAACTCTGACCTTGTTTTGTTTGTTGATGGTTCCTGTCTTAGAAATGATGCAGGCAAATTAGTTGCGGGATATGCAGTATGCACTCAGTATGCTGTTTTGGAAGCCTATTCTTTACCCCAAGCTCGTTCTGCTCAAGTTGCTGAACTCATTGCTTTAACACGTGCTTGCATTCTTGCAAAAAATCAAACCACAACCATTTATACTGACTCTAAGTATGCTTTTGGTGTTGTTCATGATTTTGGACAAATCTGGAAACAAAGAGGATTCCTCACTTCATCAGGGACCCAAATCAGTCATGGTTGTTATGTAAAAGCGCTCTTAGAAGCTGTTCAATTGCCTCTTGCTATTGCTATTGTTAAATGTAAAGCTCATGAGAAACCCTTTGATGATGTCACACGAGGAAATGATCTGGCAGACCGTTCTGCCAGAAACGCGGCCCTTTCTGGCCCACAGGCTCCTAACTCTGTTTTTGTTTGTTTTTCAGCAGACCAGTCTCCTTTGGCTAGCCTTTCAAGTCTGGCCCTTCTTCAAAATCAGGCCCCAAAAAAGGAAATAAATGACTGGCTGCGTGCAGGATGTTCACTGCACCCCGACTCTCTCTGGCGCTCCCCGGACGGCCGCCTGGTGGCGCCTAGAGAGCTTTTGCCACATCTTGCTCGTTTAACCCACTCTGTGGCCCATACAAGCAAAGGGGGGATGATTGCTACAGTACAAAGAAATTGGTTTGCCCCAAATTTTCCTTCCATGGCACAACAGTACTGTAGCTCCTGTCCCATCTGCTTAGCTCACAACATTGGACAACGGGTAAAAACGACACCTGCAGCCCATCCCCCTCCATGGGGACCGTTTATAAATCTACAAATTGATTTTATACAGCTACCTAAGTGCTGTTCTTATAAATACATTCTTGTTATTATTGATATGTTCTCTAGATGGGTAGAAGCCTACCCATGCGTACATGCTGATTCCATCACTGTAGCAAAGAAATTGCTCAAAGAATTCATCCCTAGATTTGGATTCCCCCTCACAATAGATAGCGACAAAGGAACCCATTTCACAGGACAGATAGTAAAAAACATCTGCCAAGCACTCAACATACAGCAACACCTACACTGTAGTTATCAACCACAATCAAGTGGTGCTGTAGAACGTAAAAACTCTGATTTGAAAACACGCATTTGGAAGATTTGTGCTGAAACAGGCCTCAAATGGCCTGATGCGCTGCCCATTGCTCTATGCACATTAGGAACACTGTTAACAGAAAACATGGCCTAACCCCTTATGAAATACTCATGCCACGACCCATGAGGATGCCAGCTACACCACCTGTTGCCCCACACCAAACAGACCTACAATTAACTGATGAAACTGTACTAAATTATTGCAAGGCATTAATGAAGTATGCCAGGTCTGTTAATTCACAGGTCCAAGAAGCCTTACCTCAACCACCGGATGTTCCCTGTCACAACCTCGAACCAGGGGATTGGATCTACATAAAGGTCTATCAACGAAAAAACACACTTCAACCCAGATAAAAAAAACCTTTCCAGGTACTTCTGACCACTAATTCTGCTGTTCGTTGCCAAGGTCACCAAACGTGGACTCACGCCTCGCACTGCAAGAAGGTATCACCTCCATTGGACCCCGAAGCAGCTATATTCCAACCAAGGTTGGGATCTTTCCCTGAGGCCAAGGACAAAGACCCTCAGGACCTCACTCAGGCAAGTGAGGAGCATCAGGGTGCAAGTGCTAGTAACCTCTTCCCTGAACCCAACACCTCAGCTCAGCCGGATTCATCAGTTGAAGAACGAAGATATCATCTCCAGCCTTGAAGAAAGTGAATGCTCCCATTTGGAAGATCACCGCCTCGATCAAGACCAAGAGCCGACGTTATCAGTCCTTTAGGTAACCTGAGCCCAGAGGACGAAGAAAGACTTTGGCTGCCATCCTGGGTTGGGCTGGATAGCAGCCGAACGTGGTCCGTCCTATACGATGCATGTCAACCGACAGTGCCGGATAAGGCAGAACACCCGTCCAGATTTAAGTACCCTTTCTGCCCCAGGCCTTTACTGGCTCTGCGGAAACAGGGCTCATAAAATCTTGCCCTGGAATTGGGTGGGGGCATGCACCCTTGGACGTGTTATCCCTGGTTTCGAAATGCGTAGTGCAATATATCTGGAATGAGTAAAAAATGGTTAGCTCTCATGATCAGTGTAGAAACATAAGCTTCTTAAATGCCCCAGGAAGGAGCCTGCCCAGCTGAAAACATTCCCATCACCCAGCCTGGCTGGGGCAATCTCTACTCCACTCTTCCTCCCAATATAAGCAACCTCGAAGAAGTTACAATGCATGTTTACCTAAACTTGTACAACAATTCAGTGTTAATGTGTTTGGTTTTTTTTGAAGATCTGTCCTATTATGTCAACAACCTACTTGTAAGGTAGAGCAGCATTACCACCATCAAGCCTATAGTATAACTCAGGGGAAAATGGTTTAGCCAACTTGTCTGTGGATAGGAAGGAGTCCAAGGCAAACTGAGAAGTAGAATTTGGAAGTTCCTGGCTGTATGCCCCTGCATTCAGATAAGACCTCTCATAACTAGACAAGAAACTTTAGTGCTGCTCATTTGACCATTATACCAGTCTGAGACAAACAGAGCCTGCTTCTTATTGTACGAGGACAAGACCAACATATAGATATAGATATAACAGGACAGCATGGCAGCTATGAGCTCCTCATTGTGGAATCAGAAGAAATATATGCCTTAAACTTTGATTATTTTAGTTATAAGATGACATAACCGCTTTGTGGAGAATTGCTGGCTCTGTATAGTAGAACAGATAAGAGAAAGTGTTTGTTCTTTGTAACTCCTCTGCAACTGCTTCGCTCACCGCGGCCTTGAAGATAGCAAAAAGTATGTACAACTCTGATTTGCAGGTGCAAGAAGGAGGTTTGTGAACTAACCTCGCCTCCCCCATTAGTTCCCATCCTGATTACAGCAAAGAAATAATGAAGTAATGTTAGGCTGCTTTTTCTGGCGGGCTGCACTATATGATCACGTGAGTTGTAAGCAACTGTTAAAAAGTATATAAGCCTCCTGATTTTGCTCTTGAGGGGGGACCCCTTCCAAGTGCTTGGGAAATCCATGTCACTTTGGAGTCCCCCCTATAGCTGTAGTTTCATTTGAATAAAAGCTTCTGCTGACCTGACCCAAAAGTATGCTGCGTGTGTTTCCATGACACCACCTTCCCAGTCAGGGCTACAGTCTGTCCCTGGGAAGGGAAGAGAGGCACAGCCTTTCCTGGGTCCAGAAGGGTATGGGAGCCTGATTCTGCTGCAGGCATGTGGCACCCTGGAAGGGGTCTTGCAGTGGTTA